>NC_059474.1:18619160-18922191 GCF_018139145.2 Gymnogyps californianus | reverse complement strand
AATTGCCTTGTTATGAAAGCAAATCCATTTCTTTAAATAAATCTCTTTTTTTTAATTAAAAAATAATTTAGCTAGAGATTTTCAGAATTAATTTCTGTAAAGGCTTTTTAAGTGTCTATTTTCTCTGCTAGAAACTATAAATACTCCTAAAACTCTGAGAACAATGCTATGTTGTGTAGTTAATTTGGAGGATTGTGCTATTCTATAAAGATGTACTCATATTCCTTTTAAGAAATACAATAATCATAGAACTTTCAACAGATAATCTTGACGTGCACACACTGTCAAATGGCAGTATTAGAACATTCTCCTTCTCCAGATGTTTCAGTACTTTTTTTCAGATTGTTCCACAACTTTGGATCCGTGAGTCTTCTAGAGATAGAAGAAAATCTTTAGGAAGCAAAGGTGGTAGAAACTACCACTGCTGAAACACTCTTTTCTGCCACACTTAGCAGGAAGCCCTCTCTTAATTATTGCTACATACGTCCAGCTGAACACAAGAAAATATAGATACTTGTTTAGTCAGGCTTAAGTCAAAGCAGTAACAAAAATCAGACCTAGTGACAGGGAACTTACGATGCAAGGAGAAACACCTAGAATTTGTCCACTCCATATTTGCAAGAGTGAATGTCAACCTGAACTGAGATAACACGCTTGCTCTGCTAAAATTAAAACGTTAGCACGGATAATTGGTAGCTGTTAAGAAAAAAATAACAGCAACAACAATCAAATCTATGTAAGTTTTACTGATATTTCATGTAGATAAGCTAGTTTAATAGTAGCATTTGAATGAATTATCAATGACTTAAAGCTTAATCAGTATCATCAAACTTCTGAGAAATGGCAAATTAAATCTAAATGTCCAATACTGAACTAGAAACAGATAATTAAGTTTTTAACAACTGCAGCTGTTCAGAAACATAAAACCCAGATATATCTAAATGCACTAGTCAAGTTACTCCTCAATTGCAAGCAAAGATTTAATAACTATCCATAAACACAATGAGGTTTACAGATAGGTAACTTGTTCTAATCTAGGTTCCCATTGAAAATTAAAAACAGGAAAAGTATTGCCCCAAATTATGTTCTGAAATCAGATGCCGTGTATTTAATGTCAACTTAACAGACACCGACACAGAATCATAAAATAATTTAGGGCACTCTGGAGGTCATCTAGTCTCACCTCCTGCACAAAGCAGGGCTTACTTCAAAGTCAGAGCAGGGTTGCTCAGGGTTGTGTCCAGCTGAGCTCTGAAAATCTCCAGGGATGGAGATTCTTTTGCTTCTTTGGGCAACCTGTTCCAAAGCTGAACCACTCTCACAGTGAAGAATTTTTCATTATGTTCAGTCAAACTTCCCTTGTTGCAGCTTGTGACTGTTGACTCATTCTTCACTGTGCACCTCTGAGAAAAATCTGTCTCCATCATTGCTGTAATCCCCTTAGAGGCTTAAAGACTATTAGGTCCCTCCTTGGCATCTCCTTCTCCAGGCTACATAAGCCCAGTTCCTTTAGCCTCTCCTCACAGCTCATAAGATCCAGCCACCTCCCCACTTTGCTTGCCCCTATCCTGGATTTGCTCTGGTTCATACAGATCTGCTTTGTACCGGAGAAACTGAACACGTATTCCAGATGTGGCCTTAGGAGGGCCAAGCAGAAGGGACTGACCGCTATCCTCAATCACCTGGCTACTCGCTTTCTAAATTCAGCCCAGAGTGTCTTTAGCCTTCATTACCATAAGGGCACATGGCAGACATTCAATTTGCTGCCCACCAGGAGACCCAGGATTTTTCTGCTGAGCTGCTAGCTCTCTGGCCTGTCCCCAGCCTGTACTGATGCATGAGCTTGCTCCAGAGCAGGCCTTTGCATTTTGTCTTTGTTCAACTATATGAAATTTGCTAAACGTAACATAAAAAATGCAGTTATCATCTGAATACTCACAGGTGTGATAATGCTGAAAGATCATTAAAAGCTCCTTCAGGAACAACAGAAATATCATTGCCATGTAAAGACCTTAAAAAGAACATAAACAGAATAATATATATGCATAAAAATCAGCAGGTTAACTTTGCAAATTTCACCTTCTGTAAACAGTTTTCAGCTTTTCATATTTTTTTTCTTCCAGTTCCTCAGTGTTTTCAGCTGTTTGGGTTTTTTTTTTAAGATCTAACTGGCAGCCTACTTGTCATCTGAATTTTTTCATATTGAATTTTCATAAGAAATGTTAATAATATGATTCTTTTAAAATTGAAAGAATAAAGGTCAGTAAAAGTCGGCACATTTTTGCAAAGTACTGATTGGATTTAGGGATAACAGAAGAGTTATTTCTGACTTTTTCAGCAATTCTCTGAAATTCCCATTAATTATGTTCATACTTTTTTTTAATCTTTCATGGATTCATGGAAAATACAAGCATTGATTGTTTGTTAATACAAGTGTTAGGGTTGTTGCTTTAATTTGATAGTAAAGTTAAAGAACTAAAGACCTTATTAAGCATCAATACTGAGACTACTGTTCTCTCTCCTGTAGCAAACCTGCACAAAAATATCTCCCCTCTTCTATAAATTCATTCAGTTACATGTATATCTAACACATATAGAATTACAGTTCTTGAAATTATTCATATTTATATAAAATAATTGAAGTTATGTGAGCACACTTAAATAATGCCATGCTTGAGACATTTAATCCAACTAAGCTATTAAATGGTTATAAACTACCCAAATGGAGGCAAAAATTACATGTTCTGCTGGGGACTTTTGAGAAGGAATTTTTGCAGTTGTTTTCCTTAATGACAAACTGAATCTGCAAACTAGAGTGACTGTTCTTTATTTTCCTTTGTCCCTTTTTCTGCCCTTTCAAGCATGTTTTTCCTAGTGGTAAAATGGAAAGTTTTCTTTGAACCAAAAGGTAATGTTATTGATTTTCAATAGTTAACCATGATGTAATGGTTTTGGAAATGCTCCCATATTAAATGAAACAAGAAAGAAAGAAATTTATTGTTGGAATAAAAATACTCAAAATTCAACTGCAAAACCCCCTCATATATACTGAGGAATTTATGCATATGGCATTTTTGTTAGACTTTAATGCTTATAAAAAGGAAGAACATAACACAAAAAAGAAATACAGCCAAGATTAAAAAGCAGAAAAGTAAAAAGTGTATGTCTGTATATACAATGTTGTCCAGGGTCACATAACTTCTTGTGCAGCATTTTGAGAGTATACTTCCCCAGAATGAAGCCACTTAGATTTTTAAGGCTATGTAATTATCACTTCTCAAATACTTGATAGGTTTTAAAATCTAGTAACTTCCTACAGAATTGCTATCTGCTGCACACAAATAAAAATTCTGGAAAATAGCAATGGTTAAAAAATAATACTTACAACAACCTAAGTGATTTCAACCCATCAAAAGTCCGTGCAGGGATACACCTCAGGCGGTTGTAACTAAGAATTCTGAAAATATATAAAATACTGTCAGCAAGTCTACCAGCCATTCAGTAAACAATGCAGAGCATGACCAAAACCAGCTTTTGCACACATAGCTAGTTAGGAAACAAGTTATTTTACAGCCTCCACAACAAGCAAGCTTTAATATCAACTAAATGCCCTTTCTTTCCACGACAAAAAAAAACCAAACCACTGTAATGCTTCCAAAGAGTCACTGTTACATGTTTAAACTTACAAGGTGAGCAGCTGAGTCATGTTGCTGAAGCTCTGATTAGAAAGAGTGCTGATTCTGTTGTTACTTAAATCTCTATAAAAAATAAATGCAGAAATTCAGACCTTAGAATGACTGCCCCAGTCCTGAAACACTAAGTTAAACTGACAGACACATTATTTTTATTAGTAGAAGTAGTATCATCATTGGTATCAATACTTAAAGCAGCACATATTTTTATTTTCACATGCCATATACAAGCCCAGCAAGTGTTTAGCTTGATCAATGAAAAGCATTTTCATTTCAACACAGATGAAAAAGCAGCGCAATGCATTCTTATACAACAGCAATGTCCATCATGCTACTGAGTTAATAATGCAATCCTACATGAACCCAAGTATAGAAATGAAAGTGATGTTTTAAAGTGGAAATCATTCTAGTCATGTTCCTAATGACACCTGAGTAAATATCATCTAATACTCTACTTAACACTTACACGCTGAAGACATCAAAGCCCAAAGCTATTATTATAAGGAACACTATCTAAGATTTATAGAGAAAGTCTAAACATCTTTCTTGTTGTTCAATATTCTAATGAATAAAATCTTAAGCATAAGTATGATGGAAGCTAGAGTGGTATGCTGGTAGCTTCAAAGAAGCTTTGAAGAAGCTGTATTAAATGTGAATACTGCTTGTTCTTTATTCTCATATTGTGCTTTAGTTTTCATTTTATGTTGACTATTTCACTATTGTTTACTGTATTTTGTGGTGAAATACAGCATTTGTTTCTGAGGGGACCTTGATATTTTAACTTAAGAGTACTGTTGAATAGCTATGCAATATACATATTTCTCCGCTTGAAATTTCATGAAAGCATGTAAGACAACTGACTCATAATCATAAACGTATTAGACAAGTATAACAGAGCAATCTATTCAAAAGAGAAAGAAAAAGTTAGAAATAAACAATTTTCCTTGTTAATCTGGCGCTCAGGAGACTCGTATATAATTCCTTGTTTGGCCACAGAAGAACTATGCGTAGTGTTTTGGTTTTCCAAACACAGCTGAGGAACATTCTCAACTTCGTAACAGCAGTATGAGGATACATTCCGAAGAGATTACAATAATGTGCCCCACAGGTCTGATAAATAGAGACTGTTAATACTCATCTTATTTGCATTTTATTTACTGTTCATCTATAATTTATTGTATTACATTTGTCTGCTAAATTGTTTGTGTGTATTTTCTAATTAGGCGGTAAGGTTATATGATTTCTGGCTGTGTTTGTCAAAAATAGACCATGAGTACCTAATCTCTGTGATGGAAGCCTTGTCACTATGCCTCTAATTAACCTCATCTCTAGACATATATCCAGTCTCCACTGATGTTGTTACTGCACGCAGTCCAATCTATACGCTCGCTTCTTGTACTGAGGTTCCAAAGTTTATATTTTCTGTGTGCTGCAAGTTAGATCTTGTATAACTTCCCTAAACAATCCACAAAGATTTCCTATAGGTTCTACGCTGTATACATTTGAGAACATTGCAAGGGTTTTTTCCTGATGTTATTTGCAAAATACAAAAAGTTTTGGAAACACGTTTTTTCTAAATTTGTTACCATGACCACTTTTGTCTAGCATGAGGTAAATAAAAGAAACCAAGTTCTTGTTTTTGAATGCCAAACCATTTTCAATTTTTGCAGGAAAGCTCTAAACCCAGTCAAAAAGAAATTTAAGGGATTTTGTTACTCCTCTCCACTTTTTATTCTGATTATAATGAAACCACAAACTACTTTCAGAATGTTACACAGTTCAACCTCAGCTGGTATAAATTTTTACAGTCCTAACAAAGGCCATGGAATTATAGCCATTTACATCGACAGTCTTCCTGTTTCTCTCACTGTACTCTTACAAGGTACAGAAATCATATTCAAATAATTCATGAAGCAGAGGTAATAAATTTTAGAGCAGCTAGTGATTTGCCTCAAATCACAGAGTGAGTCAGCAATAGAGTTGGGAGAAAGGCGTTCTAGACAAGCTCTCTTCTTGAGTCATTAAACCATATATTGTGGGAGAAACAGAAGGGGTTACATTCAAGTGTTAAAACAGCTGTATGTGCTATTCCTATGTGAAGCATACCACGGAGTGAAGCATATCACAGAATGTTTCTTTTGTAAATGAAATAATTCTAGTACCTTCATGGAGCTGTGTAACAAAATGCTGTATTATCCTAACACCTTGCCCCAATTACCCTAACTGTAAGATTTTACATCTCTTTTCAGGTTAACTATAATTTCTGCTTATTTACTTTGTGATGTAATCACTGGAATGAAATACCCTGTTTATAAAACGTGACCGACTATACTATATGTAGGATGTGATAAGTAGAATAAAATATCCTCTGTTATAAAATGTGGTTGGCTATTATATGATACATTTTAGGGGTTTTTTCTTATAACTAAAACCAGGTATAATGGAGTAGGGTATTTTGGTTTTGTTTGGTTTTTTTCATTCCAGTAGAGAATGTTGCTCTAAAACTACTCACATGAGTGTTAAATGCTTGTAGTTTGAAAGCTCCTTTGGAACAAGGGTAAACTGATTTCCATCCAAATAACTAAAACAGAAAAATAAAACATAGAGCATTATGTTTTTCATTAAAACAGTAGCATCTTCATCCACTAATCTTAGAATCCAACAGTAAAGTTAATAATAAATGAATACATACTATTTCCATTTTATAAGAAACCTTGCTTACAAATTTTGGTTTTCAGAGACACAACTGAAGACCTGTAGCCTATGATCCAAATGCTATTGTATCAGATATTATGAGTATTATAAAGTAACAGTAATAACAACGAACTATTACATAGTACTTTTTGTTATTTCATAAAGACTTTGCAAAATGAGGTCTTTATCATCTCCATTTCACACACACCTACAGGTGAAAAGTAAAACTAACTTCTGCAAGTCACATTAAGTGTGGATTTTGAGCTATTGTAAATAGAAACAGACCCTGACATTGCAGAGGCAGTCCTTTACAGTAGAAACAGCAAGGGCTGGTCCCAGCTCTAACAGTAAATTCATTTGTCATGCCTGCAGTTCAGGCCACCTTCCCTAATTTCTCCCTGTATATTTCATGATACATCAGGCATGACATACTACAAGCCTGTTCCTATGGAGTATGTTAGGGACTAAACACAGTAATCAATTATCCTTCACTAGAAAAGTTACATCTTTTTTTTCCTCTTTGTAGGTTTACAGCTCCTGCATTATATTGCTTGCTCTTCTTCCATGCTAGTAATTCACAGTAACAGACTTGTTTATCCTTAGAGTTAACAGGTACAGAGCCATCAAACTGCATCAGCACCTGAGTTACAGGCAAAGGAAGGTAACCAGCCTTGCCTAAAAAGCTTCCAGTGTGCAGCCAGTCATTACAAAGTGCAAGTGGAGGGGGTCTTCATGTAACCAAGGGCAAGTAGTTTAGAGATGATAAAAAGTGCTGAATTTACCTGATTCTCTGAAATGGAGCAGACACTGGCAGGAAGATTAAAGGTCTTTAGTTTCTCAACTAGGGCAAAGGACTTGCTGATGGTGGTATTATGGCGGTATTACTTGTGTATCCTGGAACCCAAGTAAAAACTACACCCTCATTATCCCTATACAAAGAAGATATTTTAGCCATCCAAATACTTGGAACACACTTAAGTTAAGAGCAGCCTCTGATAGAGACATTCTTAGATTAATTTTGAGCTTAATGTCTTTAAGTATGCTGCAGCATCTTTGGAAACTTCTGTCTTGACTAAATGGATGGGCTGAAACACAGTTAAACTTAATGAAATAACTATCTACATCTAATCAAAAAGCTTTTTCTTTCTTTTTTTTGTTTTTTTCCTCTTGAACCATGCCTTCCTTAGGGCTGCTTGCCAAATCCAAAATATGTGTCTCAACAAGTTTTATGCTTACACTATGTTAATGGCATTACATAAACGGTGGTGAATGGAGCATGGGCTCATATACTTAATTATTAAAAAAGAAACGAACAACATTTAAACTTTTTGAAGGAGTAAGTATTCTGAGAGAATTCTTTTATCGACAGATAAATTAGGATATATTGCTTTAGCTTCATTAGAACTGAAGTACTACAAGTATCCACTTGGCTGATAAAAATTCCTCCTTGTTCAAATGAAGCAACTATTAAGATATTTTATAAAACACAAGAAGAGTACATCTTGGAAGGGTTATGCATGCTAATGATCAAGAAGAATCAATCAGTATGCAACTGCTAAGAGGAACCACCTCCATTATCCTTTTGAAAAGTATGCTAAATTGCATGCTTAGACACTAATTAAAGCATACAAAATTGCACACAAATGAGTTTTCAGTCACAGTCAGGGTTCCACTCGCAATTCCAAAAGTATCTCTCTTTAGCTGCTTAATTTTACATTGCATTGATGCCCTTACATTGTCAAATTGTATTTATTAGGCCAGACTATATTTAATTAAGTCATCTTCTATTCGAGAAAAAAAAACCACCACCAAAACCTAGTGAAGTAAGTTATAGGTTTATATAGCTGTGTGCTAATTTGAGTTCTTAATAATTTCTCTTCATTAATGACTAAAGCCTTTTGGATGCTATTAAGCACCAAACTAGTAGCGGACATTTCAGGATCTTCTATATAATATCAAATGGTAAAACAATGAAACTGTTTTAGTGACTTAAGATACACAGTTATGATGTCTTCTGAAAAAGCACTACATTAATCAGTCAATATGAAGCATTAGTAATTTAATATTAAACACTTGCCACATGTAACACAAACCCAACTTTTTTTCTTGTCAATAATTTCTATCTATTTCTTTCAGTCTTGTGACCTATCTGATCAAGATTCAAAACAGATCAATAACCCAATTTTTAGGTTTATATTTTCCCCTTCCTAATGCATAAAAATTGACTCATCTAGTCTTATGAGTAGCTTATTCAGTTACTATCTTCAAACAATATGTGAGGTAGCAAGCTGGTTTTTATATCAATATTACCGTCCATCTGCATATTCAAATTATATCTTTTCATAAAATGCAATCTTAACCATTTTTCTCATATAAAAATGTATCAAGAGATTACTAAAATATCCCAGATTGTATAAGACTGCCTATACGAAAAGTAAGACTTTCTATTAAAACTAGTCTTTTTGAAATATCGCAAAACCATGTTTATTATGAAAATATGCCAACACATTAATAGATGGTTTTCTTTCTGCTTTTTCATGTAATTGAACTTCATTCCTTCCTAAACAGTGACCATAGATTAATCAGATTCACTGTTGCTCATAATTTAACCCATTGTAACATGATATCCACGTTCAGTTATATAATGATTCAGTGCTGGGGAAATAAATTCTGAGAGTGATTACAATTTTATATACATATATTTTTAAAGCTTTTCAGTAGCAGATAGTTCTTAGAGTGTTTTGGGACTTACAGAGCATTGCTAATTCAAACTTAACCTCAAATTTCTCAAGATACTGTGCAAGTCTTTATATTTATAAAGCGGTATACTAATAAATTTCAACTGATCTACTGAATCCAAATCTTCATTTTCTTCTTGCCTCATTCTTGAACCTGACAATATAAATCTGACATTGATTTTCATAAAAGGGAAAAAAGTGGGACACTTACAGCTCAGTTACGTCTTTTGGGATGCCTTTAGGCAAAGCTTTTAGGCCTTTGTTGCTGCAGCGAACTACTGTGTCCAGACAAGTACATTCTGCAGGACAGCGGGACAGTGGAGAGCAGCTATTGTCATCATTTCCTGGTTAATAAAAACAAACAGATGCTAAGCTTGCTACACAAATGTCACTTCAGTATTAGCAATAATATCCCATCTGGAATTTCTATAAGCAAACATGATATTTCTACATTATGATATCTCTAGGTAGGGAAAACATTAAGTCATATCTGTAAACCATTGCTCCCAGAATTTACATGTGAAGTGATGCTTTATTTAGTACAATGCTGTTTTACTAGGTAAAAATGCTATTATAGGGAAAAAAAGACCATTAAAGAAAGAACAAAACTTAAAATGAAAGATAATAAAAGCAAAATACATGTTGATTCTCAAAATTAACAAATTATTAAAAACAAAGAGTCTCTTTAAAGAAAACTTACAGCCTTGAAAATTGACAAACTAATAATGCAATAAATGGAAGATTGTGCAAGAGGGATGCAAGACAGCAGCCATTTTTTTTTTATTAAATGTTGAGGAAGTCACAAACTAAGCAAAGTGGCATGTTATTTGATCAAGTAACCTGAAAGAATGCTTGATTCAAGCATCAGCATTTGACAATATTCTCATCTGAACTACAACATTCGATCAATTTATTTAATTTTTATATTATCTCCAAATTATTATTTACAGTACTGAACATAGACAAGAAAAACTTTTGAAAGCATATATACAATAGCCGTGTGCTTGCTGATCATCCAAAAATGGGTGGAAGATTTTTAAACTGACGTAGAAACTGAGCATGAAGCGCAGATGAAATTATTTAAAGCATAACACTTTGAGATCTATGGGAATCATGCCGCTATACATATGAAAGCTGAAATTATAAGAAGTTCAAATATTAATTTTCTTACCGTCATCACATGTAAAATCCTGAATTGCCACATCCTGGATGGGAATCTCTTTGAGGAAGTAGGGTTTTTGGCAGCGAGGGTTCCCCGTCACAATGCGTTTCTTCCTTAGCCAGTCTCCAAGCCATGCGAGATGGCAGTTGCAGTTGAAGGGATTGGCCAAGAGGTTTCTGAGAACCACAAGAAAGTTTACTTCGGATGACACCATTTTTTCATCCTAAGTATTCTATTTCTGTTTTCAAAAAGCTAAGCTTAAATACCATTCTTCAAATAATACTATGTACAAACCATAGGTGAAAGCTGTAATTTAGGCTCTGTGTGGTAAACCTTGATATAACTCGTTTAGAAATAATTTAAAACTGTCAAAGACCTGACTTGTTGTCAAGCCACTCTGTACTGATAATGCAATAATTTCATATAGAGATGAAGGCTGATTACTTTACATTATTAGCTTTAACCTGACAACAACTATTCCATTAATTTGTCATCTCAAGATTTCCATCTTTTATTTGCTCCAGAGAATAAGTTTCCTATCTGAAGTGACAGCTAAGTTGATTACATGCCAGTTATAAAAATGAATTTACTTCTAGAAGTCTCAGTACTTTTGGCATCTCCTTACTTCAGCACAAACCTATCGACAATTCCATTATTTATAAACATGTCATCCTTAATATGCACAAATTAGTCACTTGGTGCAAAGTGTCACTTTCTGTGTAAAAAGGGGATTAAGTACTTTCCTGAATGATGCTACTTACAAAAAGCATTTCTTCAGTAAACTGAGTGGCAGCTTCACTCACCGTTTTCCCTTCCTTTAAATTACATCACATTTAAATAAAAAAGGGATGCTTTTTTTTATAGAAGATGAGACTGAAGCTTCATTATAAAACATGTATGAATTAAGATCCTCAGTAGGCCGAGGAAATTTAAGATAATAATTTTTCGGCACAGGGCAGAAAGACAACATCGTGATTCGACCAGCTGCGATCATGCAACGCCTACCCAAAATGTGGTTTTCTACCCTGGCTCAGATCAGCGGGCTTCTGCGAGGGGGGCGAGCGGGACGGTTTTCCTGCCTTCTCAGGCACTTCTGGAAACCAGTCTAATGCTGCATCAAAGGGCACCATGAAAACATACTCTTCATGCGTCCAAGATAGTCCAGAAAATCAACTTTCTCAAAAATCCCTCTATGAACTCTTTTTTCCCTTCACTTTACCTCATGCTGTGAAATTATACAGTAAACCATTAATAGAAATGTCCCCAAAACGTTAGAGGTTTAAACTTGGGTAAGGTAAAACACGAATGTGACTTACAATGTAGAGAGCGAATGCAGTGTATCGAAGGAGCCGGGTGCCACGGTGGTGATCTGGTTGTCGTACAGCGAGAGCAGGCGGACTGAGCTCAGGCCCGTGAAGCTGTCGTTTCCCACGCAGCTCACGCGGTTGCTCCTCAGCATCCTGAGAAAGGAACGATCAACATTTCTTAGCTTAGCCCGAGCAGGGGCCGGAGCTGAAGTGGTGGCCCAAGCAAGGGCCGAGAGGTATGACTCCAAAGGGACTGCTACCGGTGGAGGAACCACAAGTGCAGTGACCCCTATGCCGCCTGTCACCTCACTGAAGGGACTGAGTGCAGTGTGCGTGGAGGGGACTGGAAAACAGAAAGATGGGTGGGCAAGGGGTGTCTCCCCTAAGCATTTTTGTTTTTTTTTCTTTCAATACCAGAATCAGTAATTATGAGTTTTTTAATTGACAATAAATTAAATTGATTGAAATTCCCCAAATCAGAGATACACAGCTTCATGTTTCCAAGCCTAATGACTCCAGAACTGCTATTTATGTGGAACAGAAGGTTGTACCAGCTGACCTCCCCCTGAGGCCCCTTCGACCTGAATTTTCTTAGGATAAATTCTAGAAACCACTTCTACTACAATCGCAAGCGTTTCAATTAAATAAAATCAGGCTACGCTGACTCCTCCTCAGCATGACTGTAAGATTTAATAAAAATATCAGAATACTAAGCAAGAAACACCTATTCTAAAATCTCTCATATTTCTGTAAAACATACAAGCTTTGAGTCTGCTGTTGTATCTGTCCATCAGTAAATTAATATTTTTTTCCCCATGCTCTTGTCTAAGAATAGCTGCTTCTAACAATTTTAGCAGCTTTAAATGCAAAGTTAGAAATGATAGGCCTAATTTATTAAAAATATCTGATGTCTATGGACAGCTGAAGCCCCAAAGACCATTTAATCTTGGCTCTGCTCTGCTGATCAGAAGGACAGGCTCTCTGAAGAAGGCCAAGAAGCTGTGGATTGTATAAACATCTTTTTTTGAGTGGAAAGAGCTAAACTGCCTTCATGGAAAGAATGAAATGAGTTCAAGCTATAGGGCTTTTACTCCTCCCTTCACTGTTGAAATGACATTAAAATTACTTAGGAGAGAATCATTTCCCACATTTCAATATCCACCAGAATCATTTTTTCCTCTAGCAAAATTCCCAGTAACGGTTGAGCTGAATTGAATCAGACTCCATTACGTAAAATGTGTAATTCCCATGCAAAATTCTGTTACTTTGAAGCAGATGATTATTCCCATTTCCGTTTCTGCAGTTGGATGTTTACCCATTCTTAACCACTTCATCATTTTAGAGGACTCATGATTTCTGTAGTCAAGTAACCACAACGAAAAATTTCAGCTATATTATATCCACAATTAATAATTAATGAATTCATATAATGCATGAAAACTTTTTGTAAAATAGGAACAAAAACTAAGATATGTTTGAATAATCCATAGCTAATCCTCCAAAATCAAATTTTTTAGGACAGATAGAATATTACTTTAAAAAATACCTGGCAGAAAGGAAGAATAAAAATACCCAAATAATTACACTTACAGTGTTTTGAGACTTTCTAGTCCTTTGAACATTTTGTGTCGAACACTTTCCAAGCGGTTGCTAGTGAGCAATAGTTCATTCACACCAGAGGCTCCGTCAAATGCTCCTTCTTCAATATCTGTAATCTTGTTATTGCTCAGGTTTCTATTACAAATTAACAGAAACAGAGAAAAACATGTTCCCTTTTTTAAATACCCTAAATTAACCGTTAAATGCTGCAGACTGCATAGATTTCAAGATACTGAGTTATTGTGTAAAAGCAACTAATACATTGTTCAATGTCGAACCAATAAAAGCAAAATTCAATGCCCTGCTAACTAAAGTAAAGATTTTTAAAGCAATCTTTGGAAGATGTTTTTAATTAATGGCCATTACCCAGTCCATGCTGCCGCCACACAATAACATCTTTTCATAATTTTGAATCTTATCAGTGACTGTATACTTTTTTCATGTCTCCAGTCCTTGCAGCATTATTAGACGAATTAATAACAAAATGATACTGTATGAGTACCAGCACAACTAACCACTCCAATTTCTTTATTTCATCTCAGTAGACACAAATATAAGAAAACAGTATAAACAGCAACATATGTAAATGAAATGTGTGAATGTAAACAGTACATGAAATGTTAATCATTTATGACATTAGTTAAAAAGGAGGGTTTATAAGTAATATAGTTCATTTATCTGCAATTCACATGCAAAGCAGATCAAAATGTGGGAAAATGACCTAAACTACTGCCAAAATATTTAGTGTTTATGGTTTTTAATTGAAATATGGAAATTACATCCCAAATGGGTAGTATCTGTACTATATATACAAAAGCATGCATATGCAACAACACACATTTTCTTAAAGATTTTTTGTATTATTCTTGCCTCCTTTTGTTTTGTTTCATGTAACTATTTACACATATTACAGAAGTACATATCTACACACTAAACAGTGTTATAACACACTAATGATTTTTATAAAGCTCTTAAAATGCTCTGAAACAATGTAAAACGAGGTGAAGCTAAGAACTTTTTATTTGATGGAATTAATGATGTTGGGAAGAAAATCAAACATTATTTGATGCAACTTCTAGAACAGCATTTTAATTTTTCAAATTAAGAAAGATACTATTTGTTAGAACAAAAATTCATACACTTGCCAGAATGAACTGGTGCCATTATCTAAGACACAGAAAACAAAGAGTTGTGGCTTAATCTTGAGTGCTGACTACTCATCTCTAGCCTAGCTGTAATTCAACGTACACCTTGCCTGTGATGAAGCATACAATCATAGAATCATTAAAGTTGGAAAGGACCTTTAAGATCATCGAGTCCAACCGTTAACCTAACACTTCCAACTCCACCACGAAACCATGTCCCTAAAAGTCACATCTACACGTCATTTAAGTACCTCCAGGGATGGTGACTCTACCACTTCCCTGGGCAGTCTGTTCAAATGCTTGACAACCCTTTCAGTGAAGAAATTTTTCCTAATATCCAATCTAAACCTCCCCTGGTGCAAGTTGAAGCCACTTCCACTTACCCTATCGCTTGTTACTTGGAAGAAGAGACTGACACCCACCTCGCTACAACCTCCTTTCAGGTAGTTGCCCAGAGAGGCTGTAGATGCCCCATCCCTGGAAGTGTTCAAGGCCAGGTTAGATGGGGCTTTGAGCAACCTGGTCTAGTGGAAGGTGTCCCTGCCCATGGCACGGGAGTTGGAACTAGATGATCTTTAAGGTCCCTTTCAACCCAAACCATTCTATGATTCTATAATTTTATGATTCTAGTTGTAGAGAGCGATAAGGTCTCCCCCTGAGCCTCCTTTTCTCCAGACTAAACAACCCCAGTTCCCTCAGCCGCTCCTCATAAGACTTGCTCTCCAGAGCCTTCACCAGCTTTGTGGCCCTTCTTTGGACATGCTCCAGCACCTCAAGGTCTTTCTTGTCATGAGGGGCCCAAAACTGAACACAGATTCGAGGTGCGGCCTCACCAGTGCTGAGTACAGGGGGATGATCACTTCCCTAGTCCTGGTGGCCACACTATTTCTGATACCAGCCAGGATGCTGTTGGCCTTCTTAGCCACCTGGACACACTGCCAGCTCATATTCAGCTGGCTGTCAACAAACACCCCCAGGTCCTTTTCCGCTGGGCAGCTTTCCAGCCACTCTTCCCCAAGCCTGTAGTGCTGCATGGGGTTGTTGTGACCCAAGTGCAGGACCCGGCACTTGGCCTTGTTGAACCTCATACAATTGGCCTTGGCCCATCGATGCAGCCTGTCCAGATCCCTCAGTAGAGCCTTTCTACCCTCAAGCAGATCAACACTCCCGCCTAACTTGGTGTGGTCTGCAAACTTACTGAGGGTACACTCAATCCCCTCATCCAGATCATTGATAAAGATATTAAACAGAACTGGCCCCAATACTGAGCCCTGGGGAACACCACTTGTGACCGGCCGCCAACTGGATTTAACTCCGTTCACCACAACTCTTTGGGCTCGGCTATCCAGCCAGTTTTTTACCCAGCGAAGCATACACCCATCCAAGCCATGAGCAGCCAGTTTCTCCAGGAGAATGCTGTGGGAAACTGTGTCAAAGGCTTTACTAAAGTCTAGGCAGACAACATCCACAATCATCGCTTTCATTTAGTTTCATGGTGGAGCTGTTCAGTCTTCTGTAAGCTGCTGCACAAGACTGGAAGCAAGAAACTCATTATTTCTCATCTCAGCTGGCTTATCCATGTCAAGATCTTAGTTTCCTAAAATCTTATTTGTTCCTGGTGTAACATGGATACTACTTCACCCACTTCACAGGGATATTTTAAGGATTAATGTTGCATAGCTAATCAATGATGTAGTGCATACACGTGCTTTATTACTGATGAACCATCAAATCAATTAAACGTTTAGGCCCCAATTTTTCAATGTCATCTGTGCAGAAAGACCTTTACACCTATTTGAACCTCCAGAAGAAATATGAGCTCCACAAAAATATAGAATTGACTCGTATTGGTGTCTCTGTGACATCACTACCTCACTGCTTTCCAGTCATGCTTAACCAGTCACTGTATTATTCTCTGAACTGAAGAATGTTGTAACAACTGATAACTATATTTGGAAGTTACAGAGCAATATTACTAAAAACATTAACTTTTCATTAACATTTTCTCAATCTTGTCCCTCCTTAATTATCCAGATTTCAAAGCTCTTGGGAGGTCCAGCAGACAGCTACACTGAGACTGATTAATATTTTTCCTTTTCTTTCCTTTGTCTTGAACACTTCCTCAACTAAAAAGCAGCAAACTAGCTTTAGATGACATGAAATGTTTATTAAGCTACCTTTATAGCCTGAAAATATGTAATTACTGACAGTATATTCCCTTTTCCCCATTTTTCTTAAATTTGAAGAACTGATGTATGTGTCTGCATGTATGTATGTGCATGTGTAAGTATGCCACATCAAGTATTTTATTTATTTCAAAGGCACTTCGTAGCTGTAAAAAGTGCTAATCTGAGATCCTTGAGGAACAAAGAAAATGGGGTATCTACTGTAGAGCACCAGAACACTGCTGTGCCACACATTCCTACATTCTTTTTTTAAGTATCTCAGCCCAATCCGAAGTGGCAAGGTGTACTCAAGTGGATAGGTCAGAAGCAAAGTTGGGTTTTTTTTTTGCTTTGTTTTTTTTAATAATCTTTGTCTACCAGCTAAAAAAAATCAGTAATAAGTATTTAACTAATTATGATCATGACAGCTGCCAGCAAGGATCTGGATAAGGCTAACAATAAAATACTATTGCTCCTCTTGAGATTTTGGTCACTAGTAATGTAGACTGATCTTTTACAAATGGTAGTAACTTGGTGACTACAAAGCAGTGCATCATTTTCATTAATCTGATCTACTTTTACTTGCATTTTTCTTCACTTACTATTTATGTTTGGATTTAATCCTGAAGAGATTGAGCACAGAGTCACTAAGTCTAACTAAATGCTCTACCCTCAAACATGTCTTTTACAGAAGCGAAAGAAAAGCTTTTCATAGATTTATTTTTAGTAACAACTGCAACTGGTAAGATTATAAACTCCTCTTAGAACATGAACTGTGAACATGGACTTATATGGATGAGCTGTCAAACCATTTTTTTCTCAGTCATTTAATTTTGATATTCCCCTCATCTAAGGACAGTTTAATGAAGCACAGAATGAAAGGCATGTCTTGAATGTGCTGAAAGAGGCAAAATTGCCTGGTTAGGGAGTAGTAGAGGAAGTTACAAAAGATTACTGGAACCTTTTTTGAGCAGCTTATACTGTGAGCTCCCTGCTGTGGCTGCATAACAGACCAGCTGGCTGGACACTGCAATGAAGGTGCCGGAGCTATACACCATGAGAAGTTGTTGCTGGCAGTGCCTAGTCCTATAGAGAAGAGCTGCCAACTCTGACCTACCTCAGTGATTAATTTAAACCCATTCTTGATTTTTGATTAGAATATACTGAATCTTTTACAGATAAGAACTAAGAAAGGTGGAGAAACACAGCAAGGAGCTAACATGCTATCTGAATAGACAAGGTCACTGAAGTTGCACTTACATTTTACGCAGCTGAGGAAGTTTCTTAAAGATCCCAGTAGCTTCCAGGACTGAAAACTCATTGTTATTTAGTCGCCTACAAGAAATGACATCAATTTCAGAAAAAATGTTCAGGCATTGGTACAGAATGTTCCACACTAAGTGAACTTTTCAGACTGGTTTAACTGAATAGCTGGTGTTTAACTGGTAGCTGAAGAACAATTCCATATATACTGACATTTCTAATTCTGATAATTCCTGTGAATGAACGTTCTCATTAGTTAAACTTAGGCAAACGTAAGACATAAAGAATCAAAACAAGATCACAAAATATCATACAACTAAAACTGCTGAGAAATATAAGAAGATGTTTTTAATTTTTCTTTTAAGGGAAGGATAACAAAAATGTAACTAAGGAAGGATTCCATGGCAACTTATAAATAAAAATCTTTAAGAAGTACATATAAACCACTGAAGATTAGTTTACTGTTCTTTAAAGGATATCAGGTGGGGTCTGCCAGACATCTGGAGGTGCTCACAGAACACTATTTACAAGAATGAAATAATTACTTTATGCTCAATGCCTCTTTTGAATAGGGACTGAAACACACTGCATAGGTCTTCCCAAGAATTTAAAAACACTTCTCTGACCATGGTTTATCTTCAGACCACTATACCTAACACACATATATTGCATAAGGAAGCATTAAATGCTGCTTTGTAACACTACAAGAAAGTATACAATGAGCAACAAATACTAGCTGGATACTGATCTTTCCTGCCCAGGTATCAAGGCTGTTCCAGCATAGTATACCTTTAGCAGCTGCTACATTAGGAGGCCATCTATATTTCAAAAAATATCTGCACTGACTCAGTATTCCCTATTTCCTCTCTTGAAAAGAAAACAGAAATTAGGAGTCTTAGATTTTTTTATATGTTTTAATGGATTCATCTTATTAAGGAAATGGAGTCTGTCCAGCTTTTATTTAGAGATCTTAAATAGGAAGGAAAAGAAATGACTGACAAGATCACTGTGAAATGAAATTCAGCATAATTCTAAACCCAGAATGCTTTTCAGAATTGCCTTATTGCAAGACAAGATTAAAAAAAACCTCTAGAAAATAAAAGAAAGCTGCTCATTCATCCTTCCTTCCTGTTCATTCTCAATGATAACCAGAAGAGAAATTAAGGTTGTAAATCTGAAGGTATGGCTGTACAATAGTTTCAGCACAGAACCAAACTGAGAGAAGACAGGAAGAGTTTTTTGGATATACACGGAACATTTGTATACCATACTGAAGTACAAGGAACATAAATTTCAAAAGATGTTACCACCTCTGAAAATCAGCTGAATGACTTAATGTGATTTTTAGTGGGACCATACCAAATGAATTTTTGCATACTGTCAATTAACAAAGTTACTTCATCATTGTAAACAGCCTTTTTTTCCCTGTCCATCAACAACAGAAGCACCAAGCGTTCTATAAATGCTGACACTTTCAAATACTTTTCAAGTGCTATGTCATCTAGTAGAATGACTTGTTTGTGAAAACATTTATTGATTCTACTAATACTTCCTTGCTGTGCTCTACTGCAAACATTTCTAACCCCATTGAAAAAGGCAAACAATTTGATCCTTTCCTCTTTGCAACAACCTTTTACATATTAAAAATAATTTACTTTGTCTCTCCCTCAAGTTTCTTTCACACAAATGCATTCAATCTTTTCAGTTCTTCCTCGGAAGTCTTCTTTTCTAGATGATTCCTGTTCTCCCTGAATTTTTTCCAAGTGATCCATATCCATCTTGAAAAGTGAAGTCCTCGATGCAGTATTCCAGCTGATATTTTACTATTGTTACGTACAGTAAAACAATTATTTCATGTAACTTACATACTAAACTCCTGTACCTACATCTCAAAATGAAATTTGTAGCAGTGCCCAATGGCACTCCTTCATCTTTAATATGTATGATAAAACCACCATAGTCTTTTATCTTGAACTACTTGCTGGTTATTCCTCAATCTTGTATTTCTGGTGCTAATTAGTCCTACCTAATGTCATATGTAGAATTTGAACTTTTATTTTATTTAAACTAGTCTTAGTCTACTATCAATATTACAGAACAATTTTAAGAATTTTCCATGTGTTTTGAAGATTTTCAGTGTTTGAGAAGTTTCTCCGTACTTCTCTATGATGGAAAGGAAGCATGGGTTGAATCACTGAACTGTGTTTGGTTAAAACTGTAGCACAAATCATTTCTTCTCTCTAACTTTGTGTCTATGGTGATATCACAAATCATGCATCATCATTGAGTGTATATCAAGAAATAAAGGGACATCAAGAGTTACAAATTATGGGTTTTTGGTCAGAGGAATGACCACATGGATCACATGGCATTTCTATGGCTGGAGATTGATGGCTTTAGATCTGGAATTGTTAAATACTTGTGCAAGAAGTTTTCATTCTATTATCACGGTAAGTGATACCACACACAGAGGAATCAAATTACAGATGACTGGAAAATTAACAGATGTGGTGGTATCTTCCTTCTGGATCTTAATATCATTATTTTTTGAGCCCAGTGCTCATTACTGGTAAAGACAATAATGATAGTTGTTACCTGTCAATCACTGGATCATGAAAATGATCTTGTATCTGGTTTATTCAAAGAAAAGTACTGAAATGTCATTCTCAAAACAAAAAAGTAAACAAAGAAGCATTTGGTGATGATGTCTAAATATTCTGTTTCTCTGTTTTATTTGATGCTTTTTCCTGTTTTATTAACACAATGGGTAAGATATTTGCATGTTTTGGCACAATAGCTGAACCTTCCTGGAAGGCTATGTACTGCAGTGATAGTCATACTTGCGAAAACTATCTTGTTAGGATCTGGTATTATATCATCTATTGTAAAATCATTACAAAAATTGAACATATAAGACTGAAATTCTTTTTATTTAGCATTCCTCTTGGGGACTGGTTTGAGTGATTTATCAAATGCTTCCTGAATTTCCCTATATATCAGAATGCTACCTGAAAAATATTTTCTTTCTGGGGTGCATTTACAGGCTTGTACTTTATCTCAAATACTTCAATGGCAGATTAGACAGATCTTTCACTGGTTTTCTGGAAGACTGTGAGCAAGCGACAAAATAGAAACAGAACAGCACTTGGCTCATTTATAATTTTTTTCAGCTTTTACAATTAAGTAGCTGTCTTGAAGTGTATTATTATTTTCAGATTTTTTTTAAAACAACTACTCTGAAGAAATAGTTTTTTTGATGTGATATTATTACTGTTGCAATCTACAAAATCGATGCTCTCTTCCTCACTTTTGGTCTTCATTTCCAAGCTGAGTCTCAGCTCCAAACAACACCCTGTAGAATATAATCTAGCCTTCCTCATCACTGTTATAGAAGCATCAATGCCATTTGACTCTAACAAGTATTTTTGTCTCAAATTTGGTGGGTAAAAGAAAAGAAAGGCTAACTAGCTGCTCTTCTCGTATATGCCAGTAAATGTTGTGAAATGGAAATAACAGAGTGGCCCTAGAACTAGACTGGGAAGTCCCAAGAGGAGCAACAAAGGCAGTGCATCAAAGACCAGGAATAACAGGAGGAAACAAGAGAAAGAGCTGCAACTTCTGCATCAGTGAGGCAAATACCAGAAGACTGTATTTTGCTAGAGCAATTGGATTTTCAGAGGAAGCAAAAAAATGCAGAAATAATTCCTCTATCCCCTCTAGAATACTTGCAAGGCTGTTGAAGTTTTTATTACATCAAAAGACTTGAAGAACAATCTGTACAGCTTATCAAGAAGAAGGTTGAATAGTGACTTTGTTACAATTTAAGACCATCTTACTTGGATAAAGTGCTGGATAGAAAAAGGCTTTTTAACGGCAAAAAATATAAAATAAGCAATGATGGAAAGTGAAGAGAGGCAGACTCCATCTGAAAGTAAAAGTTCCCATTTTAGAAGATTTTAACGGAAGTGAAGGGAGATGATTAACTTCTGTAACACTCTCAGGGAAATGGTGGATTTTTAATCCAGTGATACCTTCAAACAAGACTGGATATTTTCTGAAAGAAGTGCTGTAACCAAACATGAATTGTGTTTTAGTCAAACACAATTCTTTTCTTGACTGAAATTTGAGAGTTTAGGATACACAGCAGATGAGGCTTGATGATTTAATTGTTTCTTCTGAATTTAATATGTATGAATCATAATTATAGAAAGAAAACACTAGACAGTTTATCTTCCACATGTAAATAAATGAATATGAAAAACAACAATTAAAATACTAAATTAAGATTATTTTTTCTTCAGAGTAAAGAGAATTAAACATGAATCCTGCTAAGAATCAAGACAATGCATGCTTGTCACTTCAACAACTCCATATCTCATCTCTTGGTTCAGTAACTATGATTTTTACAACCATTACTTTATGATCTCTTCCTACACTTTAACCCGTTACCCATTCTATCAGTTTTTATTCTTCAAGTCAAGTAATTTTATCTCAAAATATTATAGCATAACATAAAATGTATTTCTCCACTGAAATCTATCTCCCTTTACCCAAGATTGTGTATCAATTTTTTCTTCTCTGGCACTGCTTTATGAACAGTAAATCAACAGCGTGAACATGGCCAAAAGCTGAGCTTTGCTTTTCCCACATATGCCACTTTTTCAATTGAATTTGCCATCATTCTGGGCACAACTACAATTACCACTCAGATTTGTAATTAGAACATCACTAAGTTCAACTCCTTCTCCGAGCTCAGAGACAGACAAAAATCTCCATCTCCATTTACACAATTTCAGTTTCAAATTCCTTTTCCTGTCCAGATATACAAAATCCTTAACCATGGTCTCATCATTTCATACCTTCATTGCTGTACTGTTGCTTTGATGCCAGCTGCAGACTGATTATCTTTTTTAAGAGATGTGCCATACTGTTGCTCATCTCACCCCTGTGGGTCACAACTTCATCACAGTACTCCTCTCTCCACATTTCTGTCCCTGCTTTACTACATCAAATCAAAGTCCCTCTCTTTTGTCCCTCAATATTATGCCTTGTTCTTTAAACTGAACCTCCTAGGAAAAACAGCTATTTCCTTCCGCCTTTGCTCTGCCAATGATGGCCACTTTCATCTCCTGCCTTTCTGCTGATCCTTCAAGCATCTCTGCATTCCCTTTCATACTATGCTTTGTGCACGGGAAAACCTTGTAAAGCTGTCTTAATTTTATCTTTCAATCCCTCCTTGAAGACCACTTCAATTGTAATGCCTACAAATCATTCCCATATGGCACTTATTAAGCAAGTAATAATCTGTGACTTCTTTTCTGTTCATCTCTGTTCATTACATTATCATCTCATCTTCTTAACCCAACTCTGTCTTGTTTGTCTGCTTTATCTTCCTCTGGTCTCCTGCCTGACACACATAATGTGTGCTTTGCATAAGAAGATCAGCTCTGTTTTATTAAACACCTAGGTAGCACTTTTTAAGACAGACCTCTGGTTACTGGATGTCCTACTTGCTCTTGTAGTTAAAATAAAAAGCAAAATAAACCCCACTACCTTTCAAAAAAATCCAAGTGGGTAGCTCATGTACTGGAGAACTAGAAACATAGAATAGTTACCTTATTTATTTATCAGAAGTTATTAAGACTACTTGGTACTGAGATGATGCATAAATAATTTTTAGTAATATCTAGTCCTTTGAAGTGCACCACAGAGGTTACATTTAATTTTTGTTGTTCAAAAAAGTAAAGCTGTGGTTTTATATTTGAAAGTGAGTTTTTCCATAAGCAAATAATGCTTTATCATGGGTTCAACTTACAACTCTGCTGTGTACTGGGGGATGTGATCAGGAATTTTGTTGAGTTTCTGATTGGAGCAGTCCACTGTGGTCCCTTCACAGCGACATTTCTCAGGGCAAGCCAAATCTGCAAAGCAGTCTCCACTTAATTTGGATCTGTAATCTTCAGTGCCTGTGGAAGAGTCAAGTCAAAATACAGATACTGAGTCAATAAAGTACAAGATTTGCTTCTTGTGAGAAGGTTGAAAAGATGTCTGCAATGCAGATAACGGGTGGGCAACTTGGGAAATGTATGATAAACTTTGTGATACTGAACAGACACAAGGGCTTCAAGAGAGGGTTAAATATAGGGGCTTAAGATATGCTGGAAAAAGAAACTGACCAACTTCACATAACAGGATAACATTAACTTGAGCTTTTCACAGCTGTACTTTCTGCTGATTGTGTTGTCAGCCAATCTCGCCTTGTTTATAGCTAATCACACAAATGCCACTGATTCTTTTAGAATTTATTTTCTTTCTCTGTATCAAGAATAAATAGATCCTGAATGCCACCTTTTCTCTTGTTACAAATTTGTATTGTTGACTGGACTTCATTAACCTCTGTGATTTTTTTTTATAGTCCTGATAACTCCATATCATCTCAAACACATAAGATTGAAAGCCCTGTTTTCAGCTTTAATTTAAAAAATATGTGATCCTGACTTAAGCCTCAGCAGCTTGCCATGCTGTAGAAAGCTGCGTGACGTTCCATGGTGCTTGACAGAACCATGTTTTACTCATACCTCACAACCACATGGTTAGATCAAGCACAACAGAAAATCTCGCTACATTATCAAAACTGCATCCATTAGGCCAAGGGTAAGAGCAAGGGAAAAGACGAAGGAGTAGGTATGTTACAGAAGCATTTGGAGTTTAATACTCGCTTATATGACATGGCATTCTTATTACTGAATGTCCAGTGCCACAGTAACAGTAGTACTGTCACAGATTAAATAAAAAGTACAATAAAAATGAACCACTTTGAAAGTTTCCTCCACCATTTCCCAGAGTCAGTCAAAGAAAACGTCCTAAACATATCAGGAGAAAACATCCAGTAAGGAACTGAGGGTGGGTGACAAAGAAAACAAAGAGAAGCTGAAAGGACCTGTGGGTTCTTCTCGGACAAAGGTGAAAAGACTGAGACTAGTAGAATGTGCATCAGGGCTGGGAGGTACATTGTGATTTAGCTCAGACACTGAACTTTACTTACAGCCAAAATGGTGAACTCCTGCAAAAGTAAAGATAGCCAAGAAGGAAAGAAAGACAGAGTAATCCCAATTAAGACAAAAACATGAACTAAGCTCACATGTTCTCTACTCAACTTTAGTTTGATTAGAAGATGTTGCTGAGGGGTACCACCTTCAGCAGAGAGAAAGAATAATTCATTTTAAGTGGCATTATAAAATGAAGAAAAGACTGGGGTTAACTACAGATTTCACATAGGATGATAATGCCTCCCATGCATTATTCTTCACTATTTTGAATGTATTCTTTAAAAGCTGCTCCCTTGAACATATATACAGGCTATGCCACTTAAAACCTTAATAAACCAAAGAAGCATAGGAGAAACAGATTCCTCAGGGGAGGGACCCCCCCCTCCCCAACAGTCATCACATATTATGTTATCTAGCATTTGTAAATGTCGAAGTAACACATAAGATATAACTACATGGACTATTTCTATGAGCTAGCAGACAAACAATATTTTTTCAAATTAATGATTTAATACTTGTATACCTTTAGTCTTCCAAATGACTATAAAGAAATTCTAAGACTTCCTAGTGTCTGCAGAGCAAGATCTCCCAATGACACATTTAAAACAAATATAAAAAATATTTAAGTTTTTAAAGAAATGCTAACATTTTTACAGTATTTACTGAATTGTAAAGAAGTTGTTTTAGCACTTTTAAATACCCAATAAGCAAGGCTACAAATACATTTTTTTTCCTCCTGCATCCAGAGTAAATCACTGTTAGCAGTTTAAAGTAAACAACTAAAATGTTCAGGGACAAGGTCTTCAACAACTAAAATAATTTTATGCAGCATATCCCTGATAACCTGATAGAAAGAGAAAGCACAGAAGCTGTATTTCAAGAAGCAAGTTTGTAGCACTTTTTGATTAATTTAATTCTTGGGGTTTTTTTCAGGAATAGCATTTTTTAAAGAGTATGTAAACAAACCTAAACTGCATGTGTGGCCATATTATAAACAGGCTGTGAAGACATTTGCTGGCATGAAAACAATTCTAACTCAGAGACAAAAGTTGTGCTGGCAAGGTTGAGTAGAAGTCACTCTGTGGCAGGAATACAGCTGTTCCACTCATTAAGGAACTGAGTGGTACTACAGGTTTGAGAAATTGAATCCCCCTCTGTTTTATGCTGCTTTAAACACATTTTCGCGGCTGCCAATGCTGACAAATTGCTGCCTTATTTTGTATTTTGTCTTTTCTTCATATTCAAACCAACCTATTAGTATGAGGGCATGAAGAACTTCACATGATTGCTGCAAATTTAAGTAATACATCACACAGCATTAGGAGAAGAGCTGTTAAACACACCAGCTTAAAAGACAAAGACCACTGCAGAATGACAATATACCTATAGTACTTGAAAGAACAAGTGCACTGGTGTCATAATCAATTATTGTAGATACTTTTCTAGATATTAAACTATGGTAGAAAACCCTGCTTGCAAATCATACTGTAATTCATCAATAGATTCATTATGCCCTTGTTTCTTTTGCCAATCAATTGTTTATAATCTGTTAGGAACATAATGCAAGTGCATCGTTGTTTTTTTTCTATTAAGAAATCAGTGCACACACCTGACAAGCAAGGTAAAATAAAGAAACACATTTCAAAGAGCTAGGGCCAACATCAGTAAATCTTTTGTGAAAATATCATAGACTTATTGTAGCTTAAAGCGGTGTGTAAATTGCTGTTTCACTCCAACTCTAAAGTCATATTTTCTTTAATGGAAAGCATTTCTGATTCATTGTATGCATGTGACCACAGAATGCCTTTAATGAAGAATATCAGCTTTCTTTTCCAAGCATTCCACTGTGATTTCGTAAACACAAGGAGGGTGAGCAAGCAGTAGCTGCAGCCAGTGTACAGCATGAAAGCAAGGCAAGAAAATGTTCATTTGTAAAACGTTTTTTTTTTTAAAGTTGTACTAGCTCTTTGATGGTAGTATGGTTTCCTGTGTTTAAAAGCAGCTCATGAGCTACATTTTAAAAACAGTAGTGGCAGAAAGGCAAGGTACAAGGTAAGTAAAGGTGTCAATTGAAATATGAACTAGCAGGTGCAACCTTCTAAATAATTTAAGTAGAGGTATAATTTTGGTAGGTTGTGTGCAAATTTGTGAGACAAAAAAAAGTAAATGGAGCTGCATGCTAAGCTCTTATATTCAGAAAACAGAACTACTAGTAATCTACAAAGGGAAACTATGACTAGCTACAGGTATTGACTAATGTTAATACACATGCATCAGTTTCCTAAAAGCTCTAACAAACTTTGCTTTTTGGGGGAAAGGGAGAGAGTATCTGCAGTTAGTCAATCTTACTGCAGAGCCAAACCTACCTGGAATGAAATACTGTTCTTTAGCTAAATAAAGAGAAAAAAAAATAGAAGATGCACCTGAATGTCAGCAAGCAAAGAATGAGTTTTATTAGATTAAGTATGGACTACAGTTAACTACAGATAATTAAGTGAAAAAAATGTGTATTCACAACAAGAGCTGATAAACAACAAAGTGTGAATAGTCATAAATGTATCTGGAACATGGATAACAAACAGTTCTCATCTGGTATTTGCACTTGAGACTGAATAAATTGTAGAATGTGAAATGCACCTGGAACAGCTGGATACCATATGACAAAAGTTAGGATTTACAGAAATGTAAGTAGGAAATGGAATAAGATTAGAAAAAAGAAAACAGTAAATTTCAGTATGAGGTAAGCTCCCTGTATAAAATGAATATGTCATGTTTCCATATTTAGCTAGAAATTTTTAGATCTTTCACATACTCCAGAGTCTTGTGGAAATTTTACAAAATTATTTATGTTGGTGATACTTGTAGTGAATAACTTCAGCATTTCATTCTGTAGTATTATATATTGCATTTCTTTTGTTAGATTTAATGCTACTCAGAAAAAGTGCCAAATGTGTTAACTATAGTAATGTTCCGTGATCCAATAGTCTATGACTTCCATGATTTCCCCCGCTTCAGTCAAAGGACTAAAAAAGATTCTGCAATGTTTAGTAATTCCGTAGAGAGCCAGCTGCCTTCATTAGAACTTCTATAACCACTGTTTTTGCCAATAAAAGAAAAATAGCAGCTGAACCAAGAAAATTACCTGAGCAGCGGAATTTCTTGCTTTTGATCTGGCCAATCCTTTTGTTTGCCAGACGGCGGGGGCTGGTGCAACGGGCACCACTGGTCTCAATGGGGTTTGTATGAAGATAATCCGCCAGCCACTTCAGATGGCAGTCACAGATAAATGGGTTCTGAGCCAAATGCCTTTCATGAAGAAAAAAATGATAATTTCACACATTATTTCCCTTCGATCTCAGCAGTTCCCGATATTTTTAGTACATTGTAGAATATGAAGTCATACTAAAGACAACCATAAACAAGAGCATACATACAAGGTCTGAATTGCACGTAGGGGTGAGAAGGTTCCTTTTGCAATGGTCTGAAGCTTGTTGTCATACAAAGAAAGAAGATTCAAGTTGTGCAGATCTTGAAAAGCATCAACTCGCAGGCAATTGATCTTGTTGGCATTCAATAATCTGTTTAATGGAAGACAATTATAAAATTGAAAGAATTTGCTCAGTGTCGCTGCAGCTTCAGCGTTTTTCACAGATAATTCTTTGTGCGCATTTGTAACCAGAACAAGAGATGCAGTAACAAATATTAATTTACAGTGACATAAGGCATTTCAGTGAATTGAAATATCTTATTAAGGTGATCTGAAATTATTCCTAAATATTTGCACCTTGGAGTTGAAATGTGTGGGTTTATTCAGCTAAAATCACATTTCTTGTATGTGCTGGTAGAATGTGTGTGTGTGGTATTTGTGCAAAGAAACAAGCCTAAAAAATCAAGTATCTGCAAGAAAAACTAGTTCCTTTTGCCAAATAAATAAACAAACAAAAAAGGAACTGAACACTGTGTTCATTAGCTGGAAGAGATGTGCAGTGGCACTTTTAATTATATGTTACTAATCAGCATGCTGCCGCATTAACAGAGTTGTAGTAAAAACTGGTGGCATGGAATATATCCAAATCTGTCTTGGATCCTTTTTCCTCTCCATCTTCAAAGGGAACCTTTTCTTCCCTGTACCTCCCAGACTTCTAAAGTTAAAGCAAACAAGCCAATCTAAACCAATTCCTTCATGCTTTTGAAGAGAAAAAAAATAAAAATGTCACTCAACTAGATGCATTTTTATAACCAATTCCTCCCCCTGCCCCCCGCCCCCCATTTCCAGCCAGAAATGGAATGGAATGGTGGATTTGAAAACCAATGCTCTGATAAAAAGTTTCACCACACAAGTAGAAATTTACTTAGACTGAAATGTATTGTCTGTGCAAAGTATATCAAGCTATGGTCATTTTTTAAATACAGAATAAACAGAAATTCAGAGATGTCTCTTCCTTTTTTTTTTTACAAAATCTGAAATACGTTTTTATAACTAAAATCTCTTTAAAGGAAAATAGGAATGCATACTGCCCCACTACTATACTAGTTTGTGACTAAAATAAATCAAAATGTAAACCTCTAGGTGGTGCTAGAACTTGCATTTTCTTTTTATTTACTTAATGTTTCGCCATCTTCAATGAGTTGTTAATAACAGACATTTTGCCAATCACTACACTATGAAGTCTGGACATTAAATACTTCTAATCAAGTGGGAAGAAGTTTTAAATTCTTTAAGAAGCAGCTTTAAATCAACAAGTCAGTTATTCTGGGACAATTTCTTCCAAAAACATCACCGTTGTTTTATGGCCTATTTCACAAATTTCTTTTACACAGTAGAACTAGTGCACAGCCTCTTCTGCTAAATATTGACAACATTTCATAAACATATCACCATGTCAGAAAACATTAAAAGTCATCAATGAAACTGTATTGCAACTCTGTTCTTCCATGGGTACAATTAGAAATACAATTACATAGCATTTCCACTACATATTTTCTCTGTATAAAACATACAAATATTCCTCCTATGGTTCCCACACAACTTTATACATATTATTTGCTGTTTACAGGGCAAGACAGTATCATATCTTATATGTTTTATCCTTATAAATTCCACACAAGAGAATAGTTTCATTTTAATCATTTTAGGCTGAGACATTTACTGAGATATGATCAAATTTGTGGATGAATGGCAAGCTGGCCTACAACAGTCTTGACTCCTTTGGCTTTAACATAATTTGGTTTTATTATACTCTGATCTTACATATGGGATTTCCTGCCATTGCTTCTCCAGGCATAAATCTCTCATCATGTTTACCCTTCTGAGTTATCCCAAAATAGAATAAATATTAAAAAAATACTCACAGCAATTGCAGAGAAAAGAGTCCTTCAAATAGGCCCTTTGGAAGTTCTGTAATTTTATTGCCGTAGAGGACACTGTATGAGGAAATAATAAAGCAAACAAAGCCGCCATTATGAAAGGCATATACTATGTGATTTTGACTTTAAAAAAAAAGAAATGTCCATTTTCCTGAAGGGAATTTAATAGCAACAACTTGATACTTGCAAGATCCTTGTGGTCCTGTGAGGTAGCAGGATCACACATTTTGCCAAGGGACCTTGGTAAGTGGATTTGTTGTTTGTAAGAAAAACTAACTGGGGAATAAAAGAAATGTTTGATTTTCTTCAACTCTTTGCCCTGAACGTATTTATAAAAAAACCCATACATTTTTAGTGTCCAGTTGTGATACAACATTCAATTATCACTCTAACATTCAGAAATTATTTTTACAGCTTTCAGAATTGATCAAATTTTTATGAAAATTCTGCAGGGAGCCAAAAATCCAAAATAATTTCACTATAAGAATATGAGAAATTTGCTTCTATTTTTACAGGTCAAACAGATACCTACAGTGAATTGAGTGAACGTAAGCCCTGGAAAGCGTCTGGAGCTGCTTCAGAGATCTGGTTATTGCTCAGGTCACTGAAATAAATGAAATTTGATTCAATTAATTCAAGCTATTTTCAAAATAGTAAATGTGAAAATAATATGTAATCAGAATTAGGCGAGGAAGGGAGACAGAAATTAAAATATTTGTGAGACACGGCCAAAGAATTTTAATATAAAACCACTAAAATTGCCAGTACACTGAAACAAAATGCATGGTTAAAAACAGACCTTTCAAATGCTTCGAAAAAAATGACAAAAAGATTTACTTTTCCTAATTGCTTAAGTATATTTTATAAAGAATTCTCTGTCTGCTATGGCCACAGGACTACACAGCCTCAAAGATATTCCAAAATAACAGTGGCTTATTGCCATTATTTTATTTTTTTTTAATAGAATGTTCACTACAGTAACATATTGCTTCTATGCAGAACCATATTAAATAATTTCAATACTTCGTAGAAAACAATTATTATTATGTAACAAAGTTGCTATATGGTCTTAATAATCAGGCTGCCATATCAGTTAATTTTCCAGCAGTCAAACTTTCTTAAATGCTCACACATTGACTGCATTTCCTCTGTATGACCTTGACTTGTTTTTTATTTTTATATATAGATACCTATATGTATATGTGTGTGTATATATATGAAAATAAAAAATTAAACCTAAATTATTGGGTACGTACATTCTTCGAAGCTTTTTATATGGTGAGAAAGCTCCAGGAGGTATGACCTTGATTGAATTTTGTTCTAACCGTCTGCAAAAGAATAGCAACAACATAAAAATACAAAACCCAAGCCAAACAGCAATCTAAAGCCATAACAAACTAGAAGGGATAGACTTTAACAAAGAAGGCTGCTTTTGCTTTCTTTTTCAGTATAATTTTTGTCTTGAGAAACAAGGTCATTTCATTTCAGTTTTCATTACCAAAAAATCAGTTTTTGTATGTAAACCCAAACCTTTTAACCTATAGAGTGCAATGTTGTAAATTAAAACCCAATCTTGATTTTGTATCTAAAGAAAACTTATTTTCAGAGCACACAAGATTTTTGTAAAATTTAAGCTAGAATTGTCATTAAAAAATTCAAATTTGAGTTAGTGTTAATTGACTCCCAATGCATTATTCACATACAGCAATTTTTATAGTACATTTTATTTAGAAATGTCTAAAGACTTCTGTGAGTTAATCATTGAAATATGCAAACCATAGGAAGGGGGAGAGGAATGTTCCTACAGAACAAATAACATATGTTGCTACCTGCAGTAAGGTAAATGTTGTATTTTTAAACATGCACACATGATTTCTTTAGGTACAGTACGTAACACTTTTTTTTTAAGATATAATACTAGGATTGCACAGTCGCACTTCTGACTTCTTTAAACAAGTATTTTAATCTAAAATTGTAGTTTATGTTACTGGCCACGTTTGCTTTGTATGTATAGTGACTGTGACTGAAACTTGCCATACTGCAAAGTGTGAATTTGCTGATGGAAACAGTTTTCCAAGAATTTTTTGAACTTCCAGAGCGTTGCATATGGGAAATCTATGCTGATACAGACCTATGGCCCACTTGCCAACAAGGCAAAACAGATTCAGCAATAAGCACATTTAAAATAGAAGCTACTTCACACACCACAGTATTTCATGGTTATGGCAGTGCAAAAATTTCTATTATGTAGATATAAGGAATGAAACTACTTATACTAAAAAGTACAACAGGAAAAGGCAGTATTATTCAAACTACATACCATGCTTATCTAATAAGCTTTCTATTTCCCTCTTTCATGCACTGGTATCAACTCTTACTATGATCTACATACATAAAGAGAATGCCAAAAATCTATTTCATATAAGGAATCAAAATTCTGTAGAATTTACTGCACTATTTTAAATTACTTGGACATTGACTCAGAATCTAAGGTCAAAAAGCCTTTTTAAATCTAGATGCAGGAATATTAGACTATTTTTTCCTTTTACCCTTGTCCTATTAACTCTCTTCCGTTTCACTTTTGCTCTGATAAAGAGACATACGAGTCTCTGCGTGTGCAGCATAACTAATAAACTCATATATTCACTTCAAGTAAGCCTTTCCAAGAAACTATTCTAACAATAATTGTTTCTTTTTGTAAAGTTTCTCCAGAGATCACAGTATAGTGGAACTGAAGAAAGATTTTTTGCTGCCTTCGTGAAGTTTTGTTCAGATGCAGATATTTATATATTTAATACTCAAAATCTCTTAAGTGTGACCATGCTTTACCTTAGCAGAATTTGTTCTTGAATGGCTTATAAAGAAGCCAAGAAAAAAAAAAGCCTCAAAAAAATCTTCTTGACACACAGAAAATCTCACTTCATCAGAGCTGTTTTAGACAGGGTTCATGTTTTAAAAAAGTCCTTAACTAGGAAAATGTTGCCACCTTGCTACAGTTTTCAGGTATATTTTAAACACTGCAGGGAATCCCATGGCACAAGACTGTTAACTTTTTCCACAAACACGATATTCTTTCATTTGCTTTCTTTGCTTTGGCTGAGCCTTTTGGACCCACAAAACACATTTTGCATCAGATCAGGAGTCCTAACTAGGCTATAAAGGAACAAGGTCACTCTTCTCCAGTACACTTGAGTAGATGCAGAGGGAAAACATCTGAATAAATAAAAACTTGCTTAAATTAAAGGTCAGCACCAAGTTAGACCAAACCCAAGTACTTCTGTTCTTACACCACATTTTTAGCTTAGTTTCCCCAGAAAATAAAGATTATGCATGCTTATCATCTAGATAGTTTTCTACTCAGCTGGCTAGGTCAAAGAGAGGTAAAACCTTCAGATAATAAATTTCTAAAAATTTCCTTATTTTAGCAATGGGAAGGAGTTGAGAAACCAAATTAACCCAGCCATGAAGGGAATGGCAGCCATCCATCCATTCCTGTTACACACTCTATTTGGCAGCAACCAACTGCCTAACCACCAGGGATAGCTTGACCAGACATTTATCAGATGTGTAGCTTTGAAAACCAGCCAAAGAATATCTTGCACAGGGAAACACGTAGGGTATACGCATAGGACTGGAAAGGGGAGGGGGGTAAAAAGGACAGGGAAGGATTAGGCCATATTACAGAGGAGGACTTGAATTGCTGGAGAGAGAGACACTGGGGAAAAATGCCTCTGTGTATATGGGAAAGAGATATTGCAGTGGCAATGCTCACACATGAGGATGTCACAAGCCTCATTTATACATGCTGCTTGTTAGCCCATGACGTAGAGATTTCTAACCTAGTGCTGGAGGGGCTCCAGTCTACGTTCACCTATCTTTAAACATATAATGCTCTTAACTAGACACAATATGGCGTGTAACTTGAGAAAGGCAAGGTCTAGCATTAAGACACAAAAAATTTTCCAGTTTACTCTTTTAATTTAAAAATATATTAGTTCCATAAACTGAAGTACCTTACAGGATACATGTATGCCATTTTTCATGAGAAGATGGAATAGCAGATTTAATTTACTGCTGTCCAATTTGTCTACAAATTATATGGGTCCAAAACCTGAAGAAGTCCTACTACAGTATATCGCTGAAAGCTAACTTTCTAGCGGTTCTAACAGACTGAACTACCAATTCACTGGTGGATATGTAAAATGAACTCCATGTCAACTTTACCTAACACTTCCTTTCACTGAGAAATTTATAGTCTAATAGACAGACTGTGCAGTGCTGGGATAAATTTACAAGCTCTTCTGGATAAAGGATTTGTTATAGTAGGATCATCTAAGTATGTGTTTTCTTAACTCACGCCAAAGTGTATGCACTAAAACACATCACATTTTAGAAAATGAGATTAGTATAAGAAAGGAAAAATAAGATTATATAAATACAGAAGAAAAATCTTTTATACCTCACTTTGTCTGTAAAGAAAGTATATCAAATTCACATTTTCAAGCTTTGTTATCCTCTAATCTTCTGCTTTATCTTCCTAGAATCAGCTAAATTTCACAGAGTGCAAATTTGCATCCACTATTCCAGAGACAATCTAATTAGATATATTGCAGGGTCACAAAGCACAGATAGACTAATATCTAAAGGAAATTTACATTCTAATGATAAAACCCATAGTAATTAAAAACTCCTTTATATTAATTCCCGATATTAAATGAAACATTTTTAATTCTGGAATAGGATGGGTTGTAGCTATCTATTACTGAAAAAATCAGCTATTAAGTGCTCGCAAATGACATGGCCAGAAGTACCATTATATTACAGAAGAACAAAAGGCTAATATCAGTATTTTTCCATGGAACTTGTATTAAATGTTGTGCACAACATCTCCTTTCAAAGTCATCCCAGAAGACATTCTTTTTTATAAATGATCATCTATGTATCATAAACAGTGCCTTGGTGGTTTCTTTTTCAAAAGCCACAGCCAGTTTTAGTAGCATATTTAATAAGATAAGATAATGGAGGAAGACAGTTAAGTACATGCTTCATCAAAGCCTGCACTGCCTCATGTATAAGAAGTACTCTGCCCATCACCACAGAAACGCTAATTAATGCTCTTAGTATTAAGTCTCCTGCTCCTTTTAGTGTTTCACTTCAAAGAAGTCCTGCGTCAATACATAAGTGTTTTACTGTCTTTTAACACTGCCAAACTGGTTGAAACCTTTTTTGAAGACTATTCCCTAATCTCTCCTATCTAGGAAATGTACTGTGAACATTTCTTTTTCTAAATCTTTCCCTCCTGCTTATCACTGCAGACACCGTAATGTACAACCACCTACTATTCTAAGAAACAAAGGTGCTTCTGCAGTTGTGACTTCCAACCTAATCAAATCAAATCAAAGTAGGTCCCCAGCCAGTAGATGGATTCTTCCCACCCGGTCCCCAGAGAGCCCTGTGACATGTAAATCACTTGACACTTCCCAGGAGGATGCTGTTCTCTACTATAAGCCTGCAGCACACCATTACTGATTACTACTTCCGCACTTACAGAGACAGACAACATGCTTATTTATACTGACACTTTTAAACTAGCTTATTTTCCCACAATAAAAAGTCATTTCTATGAAAGACTTCTGCACTAGGAAAGAAGGTAGACTGGGAATGAAGAACACCCCGTTCTCTACAGAATCATTTTTATTTTAAATCATGCAGATGGGGAACAATATACTAAGCCTGCTCAGTAGAGAAAGGTAAAAATTACCGCACAGAGATGTGCTGCACCTAAATGCACGTTAAGGGGTCGGAGATTTATCTAAAAAAAAGTATTTCATACTAATAAAATGTCTTCCTTAAGAAAACATTAATTTGAATATGGAGTGGCAAATTAGCCATATATTTTATAATTAAACAATCAGAACATAACATTTCGATTAAGTAAAATTGGTCAATACAATAGTGGCTTTAGCAGTTAATTAATCTATACTTTTAATTCCAGCATCTACTCATTTACAAAAAGTCTGCAAGAAGCTTGTCAAGAAATCCCAAAAGAATTTTTACTACATAGAAGAAAGTGTAAGCTGTGCAATGAGTCTGATGTATTGCACAGATGCTGATTATACATGGTAATAAAATTGACAGCTCTTCTTTGCATTTTCCCCATCTGCTTTTAAAGTAAATGGCAAAAACAGCTGTCAGAAAACAGAAAATAGATTTCAGTGATGGGATTCAGTGCAGCTCCTAAATCTGAAGAACTGCAGTACAGAGCCAACACATCTCTCATCATATGCAACATCTGCCAGGTTTTGGGGATTTTTTTGTTTGTTTTTAAAATGAGGAAACAGTAATGGTCTCCCTTTGCTACAGGAATCCTTGAGGCTATTAAAGTACCTTTTTTTCTTTCTCAACAACTGTACCTCCAGAGTTCTTATCTCCACTAAATGTCGCTTCTAACTTCAGCAGCAAAAGAATTGTTGAAATCTGTGATACCATTGCTGCCTAACAAAACAAAAGATGTATTTTGAACAACTGTATTACTTGCACTTTAGAATTTAAAGGCTCTAATTCTGTGTATTAATAAATCTGGTTGACAGTTTCCTAAATATTTGCATATAAGGAATCACTGTCAATGTTGCCCTAAAGCTTGCCAAACTGTTAACATCCATTCTAATTGTTCTATCACATATTTCCTCAGGGGATTGACAGTAAATGACAGATGACTCCTTAGTCTGCATTACATCAAAAAGTAACAAGAATTGTCATTCTAAAGCTATTAAACAATTCATCACATTTACTCAAAAGCAAGTCCCAAACCTGCATTTGTTTAATTTTTCATCACAGAAAGGGCCGTCTCATGCTCTGAACCCTACAGCACCATTAATGATGATAGGCTTTACATTCCTTAATTGTTACAGATTCAGGTTGTAGGCAAAATGCACCACTTCTTAAAGAATTATTTGCTCAGTACTTTGGCATCTGTCAGGGTACGGCTCCAGTGCAATTAGCCTGAGTCACCTAGAGTCAAGTTAAAGCCTCTCTAATTAGCCTATTTTTGATGAGAGTTGTTATACTACAAAAACTACTTGAGCTGTTCAGAGTAACTGTATTAAGTTCACAAAAAATAGATGTAATCCTGTTATACTCTTGGCTCATCACAAGCAGTGACTTGTCAACCTGTTCTCATTGAGCAGAAACACTAGGTTGAGAATACCACCGTTGTGCGAGACCGACAGTGTGGCAGGAGTTCTCACTACCCATTAAATAATACATGGACTTACACCATAAATTTGCCACAAAAATCTAAATGAAGTTTTTTAACTGAGAATACTTTTCACAAGTGGTTGCTGCTTACTTACCTCTTTTACAGTAACTTCACTCACATTATTGCTGAGGAAAAGTTATCAGTAGTGAAGAGCCATATGTGAAAATAAAATCTAAGAGTAACAACACCTTTGGAGTGTAGCACAGCTGTCAGAGATCTATGAGGGTTTTTCTGGAAGAGCTAGATGGGCCTTCTCCAGTTTCCCTTCATGCTGTATAAAATTTTCATTTATTCCATGCTTGAGTTATTTTCTTTCCCTTAGCAGAGTCAGAAAGGACCCTCAAGGTGCCTCCTCTACTTCAATACCCACAGAAACTTGCACAAAACCTCAGTTTTGCACAAAACACCAGTTCCCAGGTGGAACAGTGTTCATTCTGGCCAGTACCTACTTCCAGCGACTCTGGAAAGCAGCACTGGTTTCACGTGTTTCTCGTCCACTTGTTGTGTTCTGTGTCTCTACATCCTCTTGACTGTTGAAATTATCCTCTGTCCTCTGAATTTAATTCGTTTTTAAGATAGGACACAAGGGTATGAAGAAAGCCAAAGATGTGAATGGCAGCATAGAACACATGCTAATAAAGAACAGATTAAATATTCTACCTACAAAAATGTCTGACAACTAAAATAAGAAAGTTAAAAAAAAAAAAAAAAAGCATAAAGCCACATGATTTACCAGTAATTTTCAGATTAAGAAGATATTTGAGTAAGAGCATGACAAATCATTTCTCTTGTGTGTGTTAAGCAGACAGGATTAGCTCTCATATTAGCAAAACCATCTATTTTTGAGGCAGTCAAATGGAATATATTTTAAGTTTTGCCTAAGAAATATTAAGGTAGGAATCCCAAAGATAAGTTAAATGTAATTCAGTGAAATCTGCATTGGCAAATTAAATATATTAAGGTAAAGAAGTTAATACCTCAATAGATTCCTTTACCCAATTTTAATTTGTTTCACATTTATTCAATACATTGCCTCACAGATAATGCATTTTTCGTTATTCACATGTAATTATTGTGTGTTTATATGCATATATCATATGAAAGATGTTAAGATTTTAGCAAATTTCTACATTGTTGATAAAGCAAACAAACCATTTTGTTTTATATTGCAATGGGCATAAATACTGGTTTTGCTAAGAAATAATGACCTTCCCACGATCAAAGAAAAGTATATAGAAAGAACTGTATTCACATCATTGATGCCACAGATGAACAGCCTAAACTGAGTGTCACTTATGACAGGGAGTGGCAAATCATAAAACCTTTCTAGTAAAATTATGAAGTAGTATTAGGTTTATTTTCATGCGAAGATTTTCAAAGTTAATGGTCGTATTTCCATTAACAGACTAAAAACAGGGCCAGGGATGGTCTTTAAAATTAGGTGCTGCAGAATGTGGAAAAGTTCAGTCACAGTGTATATTGATACTAAAATTTTAGTTTCATGTCAGCTATTTTGCACCAGATATTTCCATTTCATTAGGAGCTTTTTTTGGTCCTCCTCCATATGTAAAGCCATACTCCTGTGAATTCTTTTGAACAAACTTCTAGGGAAAAGATAAGTGTATAACTAATAGATTATAACTAATAATAATGCATCTAAAAATCATGTACTCTGATATAAGCTTCTGGACATAAAAAGGCAGTAACTTTTAAGCAAAACAGAAGGAAAAGCTCTATATTTCACTGAAAAATCCAAATGCCTCCTCAGTCCACTGGTAAAAAAATTGAAGTCCAATGCATTAGTCAGGACTGGTCTTTAAAACATTGGTCTTAAAAACCTTTGAGAAGGGAAGAAGATAAGAGAAGATTTGAAGAAAAGTACACATGAAGTACAGTTGAAGAGAAGCATATACGAGAAAAGTTAATTTTAAAAACATGGCAGCTATATGAAGTTGCTCAAAAGTTTGGAATGTTAGATTAAGAGCTGAGAAAATATTAGTCAGATCATGTGAATTTGTCAAAGGGGCATTTAGCAAATAGTAACGTCTCCACAAGGTACTTATGTATCTTTTAATGCACTTTATTGCAATCCAGAAATTTCTGAAAATTCAAAAACTGGCACATTTTTGTGGCTTCCTACTGACCAAAGTATGTATCAGTATTCATAAGCAACTGGATACTATAATAGTTATTGTATTTTTTTTATCCATAAGTAGACATCATCATTTCACTTGACACCTGCATACACTGGCAGTATTGTATAGATTCATTAGTTCAGGAATTGAGAAAAGATTTTGATAAATCAGAAGAGTTTCAAAAAGAGCCATAAGAATAACTAAATGGCTGTGAAACATTTTATAGTGAGACCGAAGAGATCTATCTATTCAGGGTAGCATTGGAAGGTTAACACATATTTTCTGGGAAAAGATAGATACGGTTAGAGAGGATTCTTGCAACCTACTAAAAATCTTAGCAATACATAATGAAACAAGACCAATGACTATGTATACATATGTATATATAGAAACCAATTTGGCAAAACCTTTCTAGAACTTCACTGGATGTGCAAGACTTCTGGCTGACAGCTTAACTGTTTAAGAGGTAAATGATATTTGTGAGCTAACATTCTGTATGAGTCCTAAAAAGACCAACGTTTTGTTTTAAACTAGAAAGCAGAACCAAATGCAGACACTGGAAAACAATCATCAGTTTAATGTCTTGAAACTTATTGCATCCTCCCCTCAGCATTCGGACCCATTCCTTTCAAGCTACAAAGATGCAGGGTTTGCTCTCATTTCTGTCAGGCTACTGTAGATAGCTGAATCACACTTTGAGCTGCTAAAAATAGAGAAAGCTGCCTTATCTCTGACGTTTCAGAGTTTTCCTGCTATGTGAGCTTTTGAACTGTCTTTAATAAATGTGCCTAAACCCTTCCCAAGTGACTTTTCTCTGTAAAGGGTCATCCTTAGAAGCATCTTTGCATCTCAATGTAAGAGTCTCTCTGTTCAATAGCTATTTATTTAAGGCTGTACTTTTGACTTTTAGCTAAGGATGAATTTTAAAAGACAACAGAAATGGTGAAACTATACACATGCCAAGCTTAGCTTGGAAAAGATACATACGTAGAGCTCCCATTTCTCAAATAAAATTCTGCATTTACGCAAAGCACTTCCCCAGTGTCTGCAGTGGGATCAGGTCACTCATAGCTTTATCTTGGTTAAGTCCATCTTAACCAAGTCAAGTTCAGTTTTGTCAGATCTCATTTCCTTTCCCCTCTTTTCCTTCTTCTTTTTCCCCTTTCTCTCCTTTTCCTTTCTTTTTTTCCCCCTTCTCCTTTAATGTAATTTGAGTGTTACTGTGAGAAGCAATCTCAGGAGCTTTTAATCCTGCTTAATATCACACGGCTCACAAAGATGTAGTTGAGTGCTTGGCATAATACACAATCATTAATCAACAGACTTATGAAAACAAAGTATAAGGGAGAATGAGATGGCGGAAGATGAAAACATGAAGAAAAATAGTAGAAATCAGGAAGGTAAGATGAGAAAAGACTGAGGGGACAAATTAGGAAACTCATGGGAAATGTAAATAAAGTTATCATGAAACAACTGTACAGCTTCTGATTTTTGCATTCCAATATTAGAAAGCTTCATTCACAAGAAAGAACAACTTTATCTTGAAGGCCATAGTAATTGGAAAGTCAGTGACTTTTCACTACACTGGATTATGAAGGTGAACTGTTAAAATTCCTGACTCCTATATGTTTTTTTAATTTCATATATTATGTGGTTTAGGGTCTTTTCTGCTCCTTACAAAGACTAAAATTATTTATACAACTGTTGCTTAGTTAACAGTGGCAACCCTCCAGCCACCCTCCCCTCCAGCAAACCTTCCTCCTCCCCCAAACACTATTGTAGTGACTGCTATCCTTCTAAAAAAGAAGCAAATTTAATTAAGGCCTTCCTTTGATTACTTAAATGGTTTTAATATAAACAAAAATGAAGAAAAAAAATCAGTTTAATTCCATGCTTATTTGCTTAAATAATCATTTATACAAAGCTGTGGTCATCAGAGCAGGTAATTCCCCCCACACCCATCCTTAGAAACACTTATTGCAATTGTATTTATTTTCTTTTATTCATAATACTACAGTAAGGAAAGAGGTTTTAGAACCACTTTGACTGGTAGTTCAAGTCACAGAAGAGAAGAGAAAATCAGAAGAATGTAAGAGCAGCATTTTCACGAGGTAGTCTAGCTCATTAATGGCTTTTTGGCCTCTTCTTTTGAACTAAGAGCCTGTCACACCATTCTGAGAGAAGGTACCAGTACATTTAATAGAATTGCTGCTGGGTTGCTATTTGTAAGGTTTCTGATAGTCTGTTTGAACATGTGCCAAAAAGTCCCTATTCGAAGGGAACTAGAGTTATTTCTGCCGATCATTCAAAGAATTTTCATGCAGAAGGTGAATTCTAAAATGCAACCAAGTGAAAAGAGATTAACAGTGCTGAAAAACTAAAATGTGGAAGGAATGCCTGCATAGAGGCTGATAAATGCTATCACCATTAGAAAGGCTATACTTTCTAAAACCAATTAAAGTAATAGTTTTAAACCTTAAGAATGACCTTTAATGCCTTTAATGTATGAGCTGTATGACAAAGGAGGAAAGCACTAGGTGCACTAGACCACTGGAGCTGGTTAAGCTCAATAGACCGAACATGCCAATGAAAGACTATCCCATAAAATTTCTGGAAAAGGGGAGAGGTTTAAACAACAAATCTAAACCAACTCAAATTATGATGTTTCTAATGAATGAATAATGTAGCATGCTTTACTTAAGTCAATGGAAAAAGGCTAAAGTCACATTAAATAACAAAAGTTTGAAGACTATTAATACGTAACATTTATGGGCAACGTATTTTGCCTCACAACATTTACAATACAGACATTAAAATAATAGGGCTATGGGAAATTTTTTAAAGTTCCCAAAATGTTTCCTGCAGGTCACTCATGGTATGAAATCTTTTCATTTGGCCCAGAGGCAAAGGTGCATCTGTGCACCTGTCCTGGTTTCAGCTGGGATAGAGTTAATTTTCTTCCTAGTAGCTGGTATAGTGTTATGTTTTGGATTTAGTATGAGAATAATGTTGATAACACACTGATGTTTTTAGTTGTTGCTAAGTTGTGTTTATCCTAAGTCAAGGATTTTTCAGCTTCTCATGCCCAGCCAGCAAGAAGGCTGGAGGGGCACAAGAAGTTGGGAGGGGACACAGCCAGGACAGCTGACCCAAACTGGCCAAAGGAATATTCCATACCATATGATGTCATGCCCAGTATATAAACTGGGGGGAGTTGGCTGGGAGGGGTGGATCACTGCTCGGGAACTAACTGGGTATCGATCAGTGAGTGGTGAGCAGTTGCATTGTGCATCACTTGTTTTGTATATTCTAATTCTTTTAATATTATTATTGTCATTTTATTATTATTATTAACACTATTATTATTTTTCTTCCTTTCTGTCCTATTAAACCGTCTTTATCTCAACCCATGAGTTTATTTTTTTTCTTCAATTCTCTCTCCCATCCCACTGGATGGGGGGAGTGAGCGAGCGGCTGTGTGGTGCTTAGTTGCCAGCTGGGGTTAAACCACAACAGCAGCTTTTTAATTCTGTGCTTCCTGCAGAATTAGTAGGTGCACTAAAACTGGGGGAGTCTTGGTGCTAAACCAATTATTTTGGTTTTTAAAATATATATGGAATATGAAGTATTTCTTTCTCAAATAATATCACATTGATCAGATAGACCCTGAAAAGAAAAACTTAGGTATTCTTATTTAGCTGTGTGTGAGTTTATTTAGATAATAAAGAGGAGAATTAATTTTGCAGAAAGGGTAGATACAATTGTACTAAGTCAATAAAGATTAAGAATTACATTTACTGAGATGCTGAATACTTAACTTTGCTCTGAGCTTTATCACACCAGAAGGGAAAAAGAGAGGACCACCACAGGCTTTATTCTCCTTCCTTTTTCACTGGCAGCTACTTGGAGATAAGCAGTCCTGTTACTGAAGGCATCTTCCCAAGAGGCACTTGGCAGACAATGCATTGCCTGCTAATTGACTTCACGCAATGGGAATTGTTAGTTTTAGCCAATTGACTTCTGTACCAATTGAGAAGTCAGACAGAGCCTTACGACAAAACCCTCTCAGCAACACCCTGATGCTTGCTGGTAAATCCAAATGCACTGGAATGAAACAGCATTTCGGCAACTGGCTCTGCCTCCTCCTGCTCCCACCATCACAGAACGCCTGCTCGTTCCTCAACCACTTAACCTTCCAATGCAAACTCATTTTCCTCAGTGGTTTAGGCTATAACACCAAACTCAGAGGCAGAGAGGCTGCAGTGCAGGGCAAGCACGTAGTCTCTTTGCCAGCTCTGCTACAGAGCAGACAGCTCCTACTGTCTTAAAATGTCATCCCAAAACAGTTGTCCAGCAGAACTACCAAGGCAATGCAAAGTCATGACATCAGTATTAGACTCTAAACAGAAAGCCTTTTCTTTTACTCTTCCCAGAACAGCTAACTCAGAGCTTCAAAATGCAAAATTTTACCCAATTGAAACTGCCAATGTTTAATACTTAAGAAATTCAATATTCCACTTAAAGGGGTTTTTAGCACATTATTTAGATACAGGTTAATTTATCACCCCCCGGGGGAAAAAAAAAAAGCATAAAATTTTCCAAATGGAATGTACACTTTAAACCTGCAGTTTAATTATATACACCAGAAGGACAGAGAATAACAACATTATTAACACAACTTAGATTTTATGCAGCATTGTCCCAGATGGACTGACAATGTAACAAATACAAAGTATTTTCACGCAGAAACAGATCAGACAACATTTTATCTAAAGGAAGTCTGTGTTGGGCAAAGAGGAAGAAATCAGTGCTTCATAGGGTACTGAGGAGTTGAATGAGGTCAGGCTTCCTGTTGAGAGAAAGGGTGGAAGAAATGTATAGAGAACATGACAAAACATCACAAAACCATGAGTGTGTGTTGAAGGCAAACTTCACAAGAACCTCAAGAAAAAAAATAACGGTATTATGGACCTTAGAAAACTAAATATGGATTATATTGCTATTATGAGTAACCTGCTATACACATAAGAACAAAGAAATAAGAGGCAGAAATGGATGGAAAACATGAAACCTCACAAAAATACTTTGTCAAATTTTAAGCAACTCTGTAAAGGAGGGCTGACAAAGTTTAGTGTCAGCCTCACACGAAAAGGTTATTCACGTGACATACAATAAAGCAAAGAGAAAAGGCAGGAAAGATGTAAGCACCAGGGGTGTTTGTGGACCATGAAGCTGGCTGGAGCATAACATGACAAGCTGGTAGTACTCAGCACTGAATTCTGCAAATACAGTCTACAAACAGGTGACAACATTGTAGGGCAGAGAAACTTGTCCAGAGTAAGGGAATTTGAAAGTATTATGGATTTTTGAAATGTTCCTGTCAATGAAGTATGTTTAGAAAATCAGATGAAAATGTTCAGCTGAAAATGCAGAAAAAGACTGACAAATATGAACAACTACTGAAAAGACTGGACAACATCTGGCACATGTAAAACAGAAGTATAATGCCAATTTTCTTGCAGTGTGTGCAAGAATCTGGTGATGGTGGTATTATAAAGGTCAGTGAATTAATAACAATTTGGCTGTTAAAGCCTGTACATCCTTCAGAAAACAACAGGGAACCAGCTCATTTCTCTTTCCCTTTCTCCCTGAGAACTGGGGAGCTCCTGCCAAAGCATGTGCTTAAAATGGTGATTAAGAGAATAAAGCCATGTATGTGGGAACTGTATAATGGTGGTGGAAATACAGTGCTTACTATACCCTTCTGACTTGTGTTCAGCAGCTCCTCAGCATTCTGAACGCTACCATGACAGCATGGTCTCATCTCTTCAAATGTTTACTGTCAGCTACCCTTTTGACATACTGACAACATTATCACATAAGGAATAAGTGAAAACCCAGATTATTTTATGGGATACAAGCATTCTTTCTAATCTAATCTCAAGCAGTTGCTATAAGCAACAGTTGGAAAGTACTTCTTTAACAATGAATCTTTAAAACACTTTTTATTGTATGATAACAATATAGGAATGTCACAATCTTTCTGTATGTTGAAGTTAGTTAAAAGCACAGAGGACTGACGTCTTTCACAGAGCAGCTTTAAAAACTAACATACAACTGGATTCAATGTTCAGAAATGTCTGTGGATGGAATAATAGGATTACATCTACTAACTTCTGGTTCCTGACAAAACTGTAAGAGCTAAGAAAAAAGGCCTAGGACTCTTCATGGACTGTTCCATGGAAAACATGGTGCAATATGTACTGGCTGTTCAAGCAAGCGAGTATGAGGTTGCAAAAGGCAAATGAAAGAAAACTAAAATTCCATTAATATAAAGTGATGGTTCACTATCATCGGGAATATTGTATTCAACTCTGGTCATTGCAGGTCAAAAAAATTCAGAAAACAAAGAGTTCAGAGAAAAAGGAGATTAATTAAGAAATGGAAGGTTTTGGCATCCAAAAAGGTTGAACAGACTTGGAACAGTTAGTTTAGCGACAATGAATGAGGGTGGCATGCAAAATAGAAGATGGCAGGACAAATTATGAACCTGAATGCATTTTCCATCCCTCTACAAAGACAAAGGAAAATTAATGAAATTTTAAAAGATTATATTTTAAACGGAAAGATTTTGAGTGCACAGCCCCCCCCCCCCCAATTTATTAGCTTAAAAAAAGTGAAGATTAAGAACATAGTAGGGTTTAAAGCAGATTGGATGTTTCAAAGAAAACCTTTTTTTCCTGAAAGCTATGCAAATTTTCAACTTTCAGAGAAAGAACCCCAACACACATTGGGAGCAAGGAAAATATTTGTCCTATTGGTGTTTTACTTCTGAAGTTGTATATTGCTGTTTCCAAAACATTCTTCAGGGACAACTGATGTGGGCCACTGGCCAGGGTGAAGTGCTGGTTTGATCCAGTCTCGTAGACTTCCCTCACTTCATTATTGGTAAAACCTTTTTTACTCCATAAACCACTCATTCTCCAACCTCTTTCTCTCTCTCATTCTCTTTGATGCTAAGATGGTAAATATACCTGCCACCTATGACAATCATAAAAGAACTATCACTAATTATTTTCCTCACATTAAAGCAACCAGTATAGTGTAAAGCTTTCCCCATACAACCATTAAAATATACTTATTTGTCAAAAATTTCAACTCCTCTTCAACCTGTTGACAAGGAAGCAGCAAAGATCATGTGATTCTCATCAAATACTCACAAGGTCCTCTAATTCTTCCACTCAGTTTATCCCTCAGTTTCAGAGCTCTTCATGTGCCTTATTTTATTTCTTTCTTTTCCTGTACGTTTCTCTCCTTATTTCTTCCACTCAACTGGAAAGTTTTGTTCTCACTGTATGGTAAGTGCAGCCTACCACTGGCTCAAATCATATCTCAATCCTTCTGTCTGCTTTACTCAAAATCTAAGTCAATCACTGAAGTTCAGTTTTCTCGTCACACTGGCATTGACTGGTATGTATCTGTTTAATATAAAATAATTCCTAAAGTTTGGCTTTCTAATGTTCTCTCTCTTCTTGCACCAGCTTTTGAATAAATCTATGTTCACATGTCTTACAGCATGAATGGTGTTATTTAAGTGTGCAAAATACTGTGATCTGCATTTTATTTAGCCAGCACTTACAAACTAGATACAATACAGAGAGATAACAGATAGTTCACACTGTATCACTCTAAACTATATACACTATAGCACAATATATATACTGTACATATTTATATGAGCACGCACATACATATTTATCTATATTAATGGATTATGGATCTCAGAATGTGAAAAGGCCTCACTCTGGGATTTGAACACTGCCTAGCCTAGCAGGAAACATTGAGCCTCCCTTTGCAATCTGTTAAATGCTTAGCCAAATGCTGGAGGTGTTGTTACATGGTTGCTTTTACTCTCCAGGCCAATAAACTGCTGAAGATCATACCAGTCCATACTTAAAACTCAACAGCATTTCTTACACAGAAAGTATAGTGAACAGATTAGTGGAAAGCACCTTTCCATTCTATAAATTCCCATTTGCTTTTACCTTATGCTTATTTCTTTTAACAGTGGATTCCGAGTCAACTAGTAACTCCCACATCCTAGCATTCCTTTGGGAGTGATGACCCTTAAAATAAAGATTCAGGAACACCCTTGCAATCTCTAGTACTGAATTTCTCAAGGAAGTATAGATGGTAACAGCATGTATCCCCACTAAACTATGTAGGTCTAGAAGATAGTGATGCAAAAGTCAGTTGTCCAGTGTGTGTAATAACCATTCAGTGGTTAGCTCCAGTGGTTAGCAGCAGAAATACAGAGGGGAATGTTTGAGACATACTCCCTACTTCTTTCTTGCAATATTCTTCTTCCTTCTCTATGCACACAGATGCACATATGCAAGTAAAAAAGCCAGTATACAACTCATTAAATAATGAAAACAGTCTGTGCCGCCTTCCCAGGCACTGTGCATGGATTTTCTGGAGTAGTCACTTTATTTGCAAGCAGAGGGATTCTTCTGAGGGGGTGAAAGGTGGAAGTGTTTGTGTTATGTAGCTGAATGACTGAATTGGGTCAGGTAGGGTCAGCCAGGTCAGTCTTAAAAGCAGTAATAATGAACTGACAGGCGTGATTATTATTCACATCCTAAGAAGAAACCACAGTAGTTCCAATTCTGTGAAGTTCAAAAACACAGGTCAGATATCAACAAGCCATGAGATTGCCTTAAAATTGTTAAATTCTACTTTATCTTTTAAACTCTCATTGTGGAGGCCTGTTTTTAAACTTTCAAGAAGATCTTATGTACAACAGGACGTATGTTCAGGAGATCTCTTCCCTTTCACATCAGGCATCTCTTCCCCTCATGTCCCTTATCCGAAATTCTTAACATCATCTTATATCATCAAGGTGCTCACAAGCTTTTTATTCTGAATACTCTCTCCAACTCATTTACTTCTAGCCAGACCCTCCTTATCAGGTTGTTGGCACAGCTACTTTCTCACTATTTCCCTAAAGGGAACTCCCAGCTTCCCTTCTAAAACACTGCCTCCACCATCCCCAGTGTAGAAAGATGCTCATGTTGCTGAGTCCCTGCCTGTCTTGTCAGCAAGGTCACCTTTTGCTTTTGTTCTTGTTCCTCCCCTGCACAGAAGACAACACAGCAGTAACTTTCCTTGTGTGCCCACACAACCTCTCAGCCACATTGCTCTTGAAGCCTGCAGGCCCTATAGCACCTTTGCTACAACTCTGCTCTACGGTCAGGACATGGTTGTACTTTTTGTAAATGTTTCTGCTGTATATGACATGTCACGCAACCTTATCAGCATGCATGCTATTCTATCCACAGGTACACGGTATTAGCATAACAACTATACCACAGATCCCATTCAACCACCTTACTTTTGCCTTCTCAGATTACCCTCTGAGGATACCGCTTTAGCAGAATACTTATTATGGGTGGTATAGGTTGCTGATCTTTCATGCTCCCTTCTCTAATAGGGAGTCTGATGAAGAAAGTGACTGAGGGCGAGTGTCATGGTTTAACCCCAGTAGGCAGCTCAGCCCCACACAGCCACTCGCTCACTCCCCCCATAATGGGATGGGGGAGAGAATCAGAAGGGTAAAAGTGAGAAAACTCATGGGTTGAGATAAAGACAGTTTAATAGGTAAAGCAAAAGCTGTGTGTGCAAGCAAAGCAAAACAAGGAATTCATTCACCACTTCCCATCGGCAGGCAGGTGTTCAGCCATCTGCAGGAAAGCAGGGCTCCATCATGCATAACAGTTACTTGGGAAGACAAATGCTATCACTCTGAATGTCCACCCCTTCCTTCTTCTTCACCCAGCTTTTATTGCTGAGCATGACATCATATGGTACGGGATATCCTTTGGTCAGCTGGGGTCAGCTGTCCCGGCTGTGTCCCCTCCCAGCTTCTTGTGCACCCCCAGCCTCCTCGCTGGTGGGGTGGTGAGAGAAGCAGAAAAGGCCTTGACTCTGTGTAAGCACTGCTCAGCAATATCTAAAACATCTCTGTATTATCAACACTGTTTTCAGCACAAATCCAAAACATAGCCCCATACCAGCTACTATGAAGAAAATTAACTCTATCCCAGGCAAAATCAGCACAGCAAGCAACCCTGAGGGCAACGGGGTTTATAGCCTGCAGTGAAAAGCCACTCACTTGCAGAAAAGCAAGTATTCCCGAACTCTTTTAAAACCAACTCAGAACGCAGTTTTAACTATGGATTGTGAGTAGTACATACAAAACTAACTCAGAACATAAATTTCATATTTTTCATATACCTGCATATTCCTTTTATATCTGAATTTGAATGTGTATTCCAAAATTCCTACCCTATATAATGCATGAATTTAGACAAATAACAAAAATGAATGCATAGGAAAAAGTTGTTTTCTGCAAGTTCATTGAAAAAAAGTCAGGTTACGCACATTTCAGTAATGGTTTCTGGAAGGTTCGTTGGGATCTCAGTAAGGCCTTTCCCACGACAGTCCACAATGTTGTTACTACAGGTGCATGCAGTAGGGCAATGCAAGACACTGCAGGACGGAGCCATGAAGGATTGGTGACCTGCAAAGGAAAAGGGTTTCTCCTAAAATTGCACAATACTGTCAAACAGTAGTCCAGTTTACCTCAACAGTAAAACATCACACTTTACAATTCCTTGAAAAATTTAAGGCAGAACTTCTAAAAAAACCATTGTAGCCTGTCAATGCTTTCGAATTGCATTAATTTAAATACCCAGTTAACAGCAACACGTTGATACAATACTGAGAGATGAAAGACAAATGCTCAACTACTGTGCTAACATCACATCATTTTTCAACTTCTTCAGCAACGTGCATTCAAAATTATCTTGTTAAAGAAGACTAAGTGTGATCCATTTTTCAGGTATATTTTATTTATTCTGTCGTTCTAAAAACTAATTACTGATTTATTTAGTTTTCAGAATTTTGTGTAGTATTAAAAATGCATGTCAACAGAAATGAATGAACTTTGCTACAAAAACTGAAGGTGTCCTGCTAGTTATGTTCTGTTCTGCAAATACTTATTTGAGTATAGTCCTTCAGTTATATATCGCTTACAGACAATTTTGGAGTTATGATGTTTTCATTCAGTCACACAAAAATAAATAAAAGCTTTGACTTCACAGCTCATACTCTCACTTTCTGTTAGCTCAGCAGACTTCTTTCTCCCACAACCTACCATTCTTACTAACTCAGGTGGCTAAGTTACGTGACTTCCCCGCCACCCTCCAAGTTCTTGTGCTATATGTTAAACTCAGCATTGCATAATTGCATTTAAACATAATCCCTTCATATTTAGGTATGTTTTAGAAAGTAAACAACTTATTATATTTTCCTGCAAATAGACAGATTGCACATTTTATAATATATTAATGTACTCATTCTTGTATCGATTTAATGATACAGAATTGCTGTTTTGTAATGATACACAAAGGCACAAAGGGATGAGAAAGGCATGAAGCCCTCTTTTTCCTTCTTTTTTATTAAGGTAAAAAAAGCTAGAGACTGTTTTGAAATTCTCAGGGAACCAACACCTCTTGACTATGAAAACACAACTTAATCTAAGATCTCTCTCACTATATTTAATGTCATACATTAACATAGGAAGGGTACATTGATAATGTAAGTTGCAGCCAGTGCTGTTCCTGCTTACAACTTCAAATAACAACTGCTCAAGTTTTAAATTACTGAAAAGGTTAGTCTTTTGAGATAGTAGTTTACAATACAATAATCTGATTTCACATTTATGTATGTGTCACAAAAGTACAAACAGCTGCCAAAACTAATAACACATACTACTCTTTTTATACTAATAGGCAGGAAATATTTCACCTGCCTTTACTAAACAAAAATACAGTGATCCAGGGAGAAAACATGGTTATTCCCCTTCCTCAAAATCAGCATTATAAGGACCAAGTTATAAAACTGTTCTTGACACTTGGGCTCTGCAGCCATACCATTTACAAATAAGATACATGAAGTGATCTTGTTAGGAGCCCTTTTAAGTGTACATAAAGGCAGAATTAATGGTAAGAATACTGTTAGCGTTTGCCATGTGAAGATGGCAGTGCCTTACACTTTGATGTCAGAGACTGTTTAATAAGGGCAAAACATTGTGCTCTCCATGCAACTCTTTTAAAAGCATAGATCTGTGCAAATTTTGGCATATTTGGCAATAGGCTTCTGGGAGTCTGCAGAAAATCAACCAGTAGAAACAACCCTGCTGAATCACTGAAAAGACAGACAGCTATATTCCAGCTGGTTTTTAATGTTTTTGAGGAAACTTGAAACAGTAGACAAAGTTTACAGAAAATTTTCAATCTGAGTCTAAAAATATTTAAATAAGAAAGATAAACTTGCCTTCTTCCTCATCTAGAAGATATGAATAAAGGAAAAAAAATTGAATAGAGAAAATGTGATTAGTAACGAACTGTTAGTCATTTCATTATTTCACATCAGAAAATAACCTGATGCACTAAAGCATACCAATAACATTCAGAAAGTTACTTAGGGATTCAGAATATTATTTAAACTGCAGAAAATAACAAGAAAAAGCAACAACCTGTAAAGTTAAAAAAGAATAATTCTTTATTACTAAAGGCCTTACGTTCTCAGTTAGTGCACCTTTTATTTCATTTTCCACATCTCCCCCCCATAATTACACTTTTATAATAATAAGGATATATAATCTATGTGAACACAGCATTTACATAAAATTTGTAAGGACAGAAGCACCCCCACGCAAGATACAAATAGCGATAAAAATGATTAGTTTATTTTTTTAATAAACATTAATGCTTGGATTATGCAAAAGCTAGCAAAAGTCAACATGCAGCACTAGCAATCACCACTGAGCTGTCGGTAGGTGTGTTTTAAAACAGTACTTGGTGAGTGAATCTGTTTCCCTTACCGCTGCAGACAAACTCCCGTTTTTGGACCTCGGCTACGTTGTGTCCCCGGAGGTGGGACGGCCCCATGCACTGCGTGTAGAGGCCGACCCGTGGCCGCTGCCGCAGCCAGTCGGACAGCCAGGCCAGGTGGCAATCACAGTAGAGGTTGTTGGAGTGAAGACGACTGCATGGAAAGAAACATGTCAATACCTTTAAATGAGGAAGAACAAACAGAAAAGCAGCCAATTTGCCCAGCCCCCGCTTCAGCAAGCAACTATGCTGATTTATTAATAGAAATTGTTAATGAGGAATCAATTTTTCACATCTTTCATTGAAAGTCTGGGAGTTAAATGCTAATAAATAGAACCATACAAGCAGCAAAATTACTTTTTATTTGTGGTCTAATTAATTGGAAGAAAAAAGAAGGCTTCCTAATAAAGTAACCTATCTGTAGTTTCTTTTCTCTTGTCTAAAAGAAAGAAGTAAATATACAAGAGCTTGAAAGCTGCTGTGGGACTCCTCAGTCCAGATCTGTACAAATAGTGATTAAGACAAAAACGTCTCAAGTAAATTGCCCTATAGTGATAATATACTGTCAGAAAAAAGAGTTAATACAAGATTTGGTTTCCAATTAGATATATCTGTAAGTCTGGCCATTATTAGTCTCTATAGAAACAGCCTGCAAAATCCTTTTAACAGGTCATATTCATTTTCTGCTGAACAAGACAGAGTAACAACTCAATATAAAACACCTTCTTTCACATCCCTTTTCTGATTTCCTCTCTTTTTGTTTAATCACAGAAAGGGGGATTAGCTGCTTTTGGCTCCTAGGGACCTACGTTCTAAGCAATGCCTGAAATTAAAAGACCAAATGGCAGCAAGTGATGGAATTAGGCAAGTCACCTCTCTGTTGGCAGAGTCCGACACAAGAGCATGGCTCCTTGCCAAGTGGCAAAAAGCACTTTGCCATTGATAAAATATCAGACAAATGTATTCACTAAATTAGGTAAATTACTTTTCTCTAGCTCTTACTTTTCTCTGGCTCTTACATTTTCTCAAACTACAGAAAAGGATGTCCACAGCTATAAATCAAATCCTTACTCAGAATCATCCATAACAGAGTAACGTCATTTTGGTCCTTTTTAGCTGATGTGCTCAATCCTAACTAAATAACTGGAAAGAAAGTGCAAGAAAATCAGAATTTAGACAAGGGGTCTAATTAATCCATTAAAAAAACCACCAAACTGTAAAGCAACATGAAACCAACACGAAACCAACACAAAGAAAAGATTTTAGCTCACTCACTTCTTTTTCCCCCCATAAATGACTAGAAATTAAAGGCAATGTATTTTCCTGTACTAATTCTTGGCTGGGTGCTTTGCAAATATAGCTCACAATACAGCACACTAGTTCAGTACAATCTGTAGCCAGCTGTAGGCAAGAACACCATTGCAAATCAGAACTAATGCTGCTGAAATCAATACGGTTATACAAGCATATTCTGACTGCAAATGGGATGTTACAGCTATAATCTAGGACTCTGTGTGTCCATTTTCTTTGGTTTCTAAATTAAATTTTCAAAAGATGAAATATCCCACCAAAAAAGTGTAAATGTTGCTAATTTTATTCACTGTAATTTGTGGTTCAGAATATACACTGTATTTGAAGGTTTGAAAGAGGTACAGACATTCATGTTTTCAAGACTCAGGCCCAAAAGAATGGAATGAAATTCTATTCTCAAAATATAACCGAGGCCACCAAAAGCCCATGGTCAGCACTATTTAAGTACTCTTGTATTTGTCCAGGCAAGAATAGTTACAATTCTGTTATGAAATCAACAGAACTACTCACCTGCGCAAAGTTTCTTCAGTTATGAATGGTACGTTAACTCAAGTGAATAGCCCTACTGATTTCAAAACAGTTGTGCAACCCAACATGGGTAAAAGAAAATGGACAGGCTCCTTGTAAAAGTAGTTCTTTAACAGTGAGAGCTACTCTTGAACTCTGACAGAAACATCCCATTCATTTTTTATTCCCACGTCACTGGAAAATCTGTTTGAAAGAAAGTCTCAGGACTAAACCTTGATATATTCTGGTTTTGCCACTCAACACAATATAAATCTATTCTTAGTTCAGTATAAACATACAAAAGAAATAACCCCAAACTCTATCACTTGCATACACACTCTTTTCACTGTGTTTTGTTTTAGAAGCCTGAAGTGTTCTTCTGTGAAAGTCATAACCTCTAAAAATGGGGACCTTATTGTAAATGCTGACACAACTTTAATTATAATAGCACTACCGGATGATGCTATAATTTTATGTTACAAAGAATGTTGGAGAGCCAGTTTAGTTTAATTAGGTCTGCTAGCAGTACAGTAATAAAAGCATAAAGATTTCCCATTTATCAAATCTGACAGCCAATCAAAGATTCTTCCACGTTCCTAAATGAAATGTGACCTATTCAATAGCTCAAAGTAAAACAAATTTTTTACTTTCAAAAAACATCAATTTCTTTCTCTATACAGCTGTAACATATAAAAGAGAATCCCCCCTGCCCTCATCTTTTTTGTTAGAAGGTGAAGCTTTTCTGTGACTGAATACAGCACTATGGAAAACCCAGTTGGGAAAAGGCCATGAAACCATTTTCATAGACTTACTCATCCCACATCCTAAAAAAGCTGATGGAAAAGGATGCAACTGCCTCTTAATCTCCTGAGCCCCAAGTATCAGCTTTGGGGTCACTTGTTAGCTTTACCTTTCAGAATTAGCTGCCATACATGCACACACAGACTTCCCACTCGTCAACGTCATGATACCTCAATATTTTTTTAATTGAGCTTATGCTTTCTTTGCCTGTATACGTATTTATAGATCACTGACAAAACTTGATAGAGGTAAAAATGATATACTGGACTGATAAAAATGGCAGCCAGTTTCAGTGGGACTACTTACAATGTTCTGAGTTTGGGCATATGGTTGAAACTTGCCACGGACAGTCGAGTGATGTTGTTATTGTTGAGAGTGCTGCAAAATCAAGAAGAAGCATATTAACATGTTACAGTTACGTCACGTTTACTACACTTTTAAAAAAGGCATAGCTAATGAAGATCATGGTGTACTGTTTTTAGGGTTGGGTATCAGAAAAAAACCATGCTTTTAGATATACTTTTCCTCCCTGTTCAATACCTGGTAAAACACTATGGTTTGACCATTCCGTTAATAATCCTAAGTAATCTGAGGTCCCAGTAACCTATGATTCACTCAAACAGAGCTTCCACTAATGCTGAGAACATCTATGGCATTCAAGCTAAGCTTGTCATCCTGATGAAAAAAAGAGAGTTCTTGGAGCTAGGACTCTGGTTTCTCTTTCTAGCTTCTGAGAGTCTGTATTTTTCGACAGAGGATAGAAGTACAAGATCTGCTTGTTTTTTCAAGAATTTTAGGAAAAGATTAACCCTGGGCTGCAACTAGGTTTTATATGAAACAGAATTGCTACAGATGATCCAGAGCTACATGAACAATAGGGGAGTTTCTGCTATACAATGGAAGGAGTCAGGACTTTTAATACTTTAGCAAACTAATAATTTAAATTTTAGACAAGGTGCCTGGAACTTGAGATAGGAACTAGGAACAAATCTTAGCCAGTTGTTGGCTAGCACAGACCCGTCATACTCGCTAACTGTAGTTTGTAGATAATGAAACTTTATGAACATCCTGCAGTTAAATATTGTCTTTAGGCTGCAAATAAAATGCAAACAAGCTTGACTCCAGAACAAGGAAACAAGTGATAGAATTTACAGTTTTAACTTAGAGAGTACTCATTTGAGCAGAATGGAGAATGTGCTCTGGGATTTTAAACACATAACTACAGCACTAATAAATAATAATTCCCACTGACCAAGTGTTTTACTTTTTCTTTTTTTCTTTTTTAAACTAGAAAGTGTAATTTGTGCTCATTTTGAATAAATTTTTAAGTACTCTCTTATCCTGAAACACAGAAAGGTAAATTCACAGCACCTCAAACAGGATCAGGCTATACACCTCCACATTAACCAAGCAATTGATTACTGGTGCAATGTGCTGCATTTTACCGTTGTGTGCTTACTCATTCCAGGCCCTAAATGTTTTCTTCACTGTGCATAAGGGATCTCCCCTGTGTGCTCTTTAGGGCTACATAAACAAAGAGGAGAATAATCAAAAGAAGAAGAAAAAGGGAGAATCATGCCCTTTTTCAAAACAGAACAAAAATGAAACAACAAAAAATGGGCAAATGGCTATATCCGCAAAAGGCATCTTAATGAATAAATGACAATCAGTAAATCTTGGAAGGATTTTCTTACAATGTCCACATGGTAAATGACAGCTGCCATAGTTCTTCCTGTATAACTTCTTACAAGGTTTTAAAATCATATCTTTTCAATGAAGGGAATGGAAATTAGTACGTATTTCCATAGCAGTTAGCTGTGTAAAGAAGGTGTATCTACAAATGTTTTAATTTTCAATTTCAGATGTTTGATGTTTGCCCTGCTATTTTGTATACATAAGCTATTTATTTTTGCAAGGGTACAGAAAAGTAACAGGAGTAGATGTAAGGGATACATAAGGAATTAAATAATTTTCATAATTATTTCTATCTAATGATGAAAATGTTGATTTCATTACAGAGAAGTAATTAAAAAAAAGTTGGCTCAATACTTTTACCTAAGTTTTACATACTATTGCAAAGAGCGTGATGACTGAAAGACATTTTTTTCATTTCTTAGATACTTTAATTTTTTTAATATGACAGACTATCCCATAGTCTGTTTCCCCAGTATAGCAGACTTTCTCTTAAAAAAAAAAGAGAGAGAGAAAAAGGAAAAATAAAATTTCACAGAAATTCACAGGAAGGATTATACCTATAATTGCTTTCGTCTTTCAGAATTGTCCAGATTTCAGGTTGATTTTGTATCTTTAACACTAACAGCCTCTAAGATTCTGCAATTATTTAACCAATATATGACCTGTTACTTTGGTAAACATTTCAAACTGTCACTAAACAGGATTACAACCTATTTAAAAGCTTTATCACATACTTGTAGTTTGAAGTAATGTACACATTCTGTGCTTAGATAGAATAATTAACTCCAAATGAAAACAAAATCTGTAGTCTTATTTGCTACTCAGTGCATATACAGTATGGTCTGACCTACATATCTTTCATTCTTTAAGTCATATTGGAAAGGAAGCTGAATTAGATACAAAATCTTCAGTACTGTTTGAAATATCTATCTCAATTTTTTAAAAACTTAATCTTTACATCATTGCTTATCACATAACATAATTCAAGATAGCGAACATTTAGTTGTATATTTGAACAATGCTAATATTCTATGTATATTCATTCACAAAAGTCTAACTACCTACTTTTTCAGCAGACTATTATTTTAACAGTTTTTTTCCTTTTTTGCATTCATTGAAATCGATGTGAAAATTTTACCACTGACTTCAACTGGCAGGGATGAACTTTTTAAAACACTAAAAATTGCAAGCATTAAAACATGCAGAAAATATTCGATTTCTTTTTTTAAATATACATTTAACACTTTCACTTGTAAAGAAAGGCTTGTATTAAAAAAACTTAATAAGCAGATTAAGCCATCACAGGAAAAGTTATTCTGTCATATATATGAGTTCCAAAGATAAAAATCTCACAGAACGTCAGGTTTACTGACAGACAACCAACAATTCATCAACTTCACAATTAGATGTAATATTGAACCTACAGTACATTTTACATGGCTTTATACCAGAAAGTTAACAATAGGCTTGTTATTCTATGATTACAAAGTAAAAAAAAAAAAAAAAATTAGCTGTCAGATTCACTCACTCATAAGTAAGACCAACTATTGCTTAATAATAAAAAACTTTACCACCAGCAGCTCACATATTCTTTAGTTTCTTGGACATATAGACACTATCTATTGCCAGAGAAGCTTCTTTACTTCAGAATCTTAAAAAAAAAACCCCAAAACTAGAACAAAAAACCCCTCCCTCACCCCCGTCAAGTTGTGATTTACCAAGTGTGATTCAAACTAAGATGAAGTAAGTCACTGATACACAGTCTTTCATTTCTCTTAATGTAGAAAGCCCAGAAAAAAATTGACATTTTGACTGACAGAGCAAATATTTCAGGAATGTGTCCTGTGCCTCAGATTCTTTGGGAACTGAGGCACTTTGCTCATTACAGTAACTATTTTCAGGTCAGGGGTCACTGATGATAATTTTGTTACCTTTAACCTCACTGACGGCCACTTTGAGACAGTGAGAAAAAGTATGCAAAAGAGTATTGCAATACTAACCTTTAGTGACATAAAAAAGATATTTTTCTACACACATATATATATTTATACACATAAAATTCAAAATGTTAAAAAAAAACCATGGACGTACTAAACATCTTAACACGTAACAGAAGTGTTTGATAGAAAAGTGCCTCTGAAAACATCCAGATAGCCAAATAAATATAGTATATTGTTCCTTAAACAGAGTCTGAAAGATCATATTGATGTCAGAGTATACAACAAAGGCAATCCTCAAAATGTTCAGCACTTCAACAGTGATGGATAATTTACAAAATTAATTGGATTGATTAATACTGGCCCCGCCATTTTAAAAGGAAATATATTCTTTTCTTACAGTATCTGCCATCTGCTTTTTTTTAATTTATTTTTTTTAAATTGTGTTTAATAGCTGTCTTGCAGAGTAAAGGAATATCTCTGCCTCTCCACATCTTTTTACCATTTTATAGCACATCGCAGTGGATTATTTTAAGACATCTTTTCACTAGACCATCCTGACACCAGGCTGCAGCTCGCAGATAAGCTTTTACATTAGTACTCCCCAGATACTGAGCTCTTGCTACAAGTAAGAGATACAAGGAATACTTACAGCACTTCGAGGTCGCGCAGAGCCCTGAACGCCCCATCTTCAATACAGCTGATCTGGTTGTAATCCAGTTGCCTGTTAAACAGATTAGGAAGGTATTTGTAAGGGAGACGAGCACTGGCAGCGTTAGGTGCAAAGAAAGCCTCCTGAAGGGCCGGCAGAGCTAGGCCACGCTCACTGAAACGCTCTCGCAAACACGCTCGTACGCTTGAGACTGTCACACAGCATGCTGGCCTGGATGCTGCCACAGAAATCCCTTTTTGTTCTGAACTGTCTGCGCAAAACAGCAGCGCTGGGAAAGCTCCAGTAAATAATAACTGCACCTTATATTAAATGCCAAAGGAATGCAATTTCATTACATCAAGAAAAGCTATCCATTAAAAGCTCTCAGCGTCATCTTGCTGAAACAATTTCATTAAGGTAAAGGACGGTAAATCACTTAATGTCACACGCATCCCCTCGGTGACCTAACAGAATCCATTTATCAGAGCAGCCCAGCTGCATGTTAATTCCACCCGCCGCGGCAGGGACCAGCGAGAGACACCACTTTTAGGGGTCTCTGCGCGCGTGCCCACCTGGATCGGCTGGGAGGTGTGGGGGTGTGAGGGGGGGGGATTTAGAATAATTACCTTCTAGAATATTTCTGTATGTAGAAATAATAGTGTCCAAGGTATTTACATACTTGGTTACTTATCTCCTTTAATTCCGCTCCAAATGAAACTAGTATTTCTGCTGTAACCTTCAGTATGTGGTTTTCTACGTACTTTGTGCTCTCTGCAATTGTATGCAGATAGGATGTTGTAACAGAGCACTTGAATTCTGGACATAAAACTCAGCAATCCATCCTATACATTATTAATCTTTAAGTTATGAAAAATTTACATTCATTTCTCTGAAGAATATTATTACCTTTTAAATTCAAAACATTGATACAGTACATACTGCCCAATTAAAAAAGTCTGCTGAAATCAACAACCATGCAAATACAAAATCCCAGTTTCTCTGCCGATAAAAGCTTTTCCTATAAATACTGCCGCACGTCTTACGCATTTCAGGGCACGACTTGCAAAGCAAAGATGATACAACCTCACTTTAAACAACCAGAAGATCTTCTCCAAGCTGGTAACTTGTCAGTGTCAGATAATATAGATGAGTAAATGTGTGTGAACAATACTAAGAAAATGAACAATATACAAATGAACTCTGCCCTTCTGTCTTCAATTATATATTAGCTAGCAGGGCTAATGAGGCTTTTACTAAAGCATTTTCTGTGATTCTTCTGAATCTATGATAATGTTTTACTTTATTCATAAATCATCACACCCACTGTTGAATGTAATGTACCAACTTCTATAAAGTTCTTCTAGTTTCACGCATATTTTTCATCTGAATTACTACTACACAGGAATAAAATATTGTCATAACTGTAACAATGTCTGTGTTTCTGTGTACTGAAAGCTAAATGCAAACTATCATTTCCTGAATATGATCTTTAATCATTTTGGTGCAATGTTACAGCACTAGTGCTGCAGTGTTGGAATATTTAAGCCTACTTTCTCAGGCTCCTTCAATTTTTACTAATGAGTTTAATTTAACAATTAAGTTAATAGCCTTTTTATTTTAAAGAGGTAAAATATATACAGCACAATTCTCTAACCTCTTGAACAATTTATCAAAGCTATTTAAATTAGTACAATGGCATGAAATGTTACCCTTGACACAATACAAAAGAGAAATTGTTTCCAGACAAATTGGAAAAATCTTTTAATGCCATCAAATTTGCCTAATGCAGTCTGCAGGTTAATCTGTAAAAGGGTGAGCTGTATGTTTGCCCATATCTTATTATCCTTAGCTGTCAATGTATAAATCAGTGCTGACACAGCTTCTTCTAAATCATCCATATTATACACAAAGGAAAATCTTTTAACAGTAGAGAAAGCACTTGAGCAAATCTTGTCCTACACAAACGGAAAGGCAGATTTCTTCCACTAGCCTGGCAGCAGTTAGGTGTACCCAAAAACTTTTGGACTTCTTCCTTTAATGAGTCACCATGACCACCACCTTAGTGAAGGGTGAGTTGTTTTCATTCAAATCTTCTTACCAGAAAGATTACTTTGTTTGCACTGAACCAATTAGTTGGTTTCGGTATGGGGCAAGGGAATTTTGCAGGTGGGAGAGGAGACATACTTCCTAGTTTTATAAATTACTGTCTTTGAAAGATACTACCGTCTTTATGTTTTAGATGATCTTCCATCAGTTACGACCATAATATAAAATGATCAGACACAGACCATGAAGAACAATTGGCATGATATATATTTTTTAAGCTACGAAAGGTACATGACTTTGAAGACTGTGTGCCTGGCTTGAATAGCAATTTGTGGTATTTGTGTTAATGTGAAGATATCCACTGCATATATAATCCAAACAGAAAGTTAGACAATATTTCACAACCAGTATATCATTAACTTAGGATGTCCCTCTAACAGATATACTGAAGCAGTCTGATTTTTTTGGATAAGACCAGTTCCTGATAGCAAGTTGTGTGAGTGCTATGACTTAAGACATAAGCAAGAATACTAGAGAAAAAAAGCACATACTTCTCTAATTTTAAGTTATGTTTTATAATTTGGTTTTAGCATAATGAGTTTCAAAACCACACATAAAAATCTACAATACTATAATGAAACTTTTCTCACCACTAAGTTATTGAGCATATCGATAATCCTAACTCCATTTTAGAAAGCTTTTTTTTTTTCCCTGAAAGTTTCTTTTTTTCTTTTCAAATTATTAAAACATCCTGAGAACAGAAGCTGATCAGACATGATCCAGGAACTCTGGCCCATCCTCATCCTTTCCCCAGTCTCTCTGCATCATCTTCCCCCCGCCCCATCTCCATGTTGAGTCTTTTCTATGTGGGATCTCTCCATCCCTTTGGAAAGTCGCTATTCCTTTCTGCCTCCCCTTCCACAAAGTAGCTGATTACCTTTGGCAGTGCCATTCCTGTGAAGCTCATAAAACACCAAACAATAGCTGTCACATTCAAAATCTTTCCGTTGTCACAGAGAATTAATTAGGTTTTGCACCCTTTTTTGCAGAATTACCTGGGTATTTCATATACTTACTAATCTACTCCTATTTAAAATGTTAATGTTTATGTGAGTTCAGCTGTAAAGAACTAGTAAGAACTGAATAAAAAGCATTCAACTAATAAGAAAATGCCTGCTTTAAATTTTTTTTTTTATTTATTGCTTTCGCTGATACATCTTACACTGTAGAAACACGTTGCTAACTTATATTTTCTTCCCGTTTAGCATATGTTGTCTACCAGATAATGATAAATAAATATCTAAAAATAAACCTTGTTATTCCACAAGAAGAGCTTTTAATGACTAACAGAAGATGTTGCATACATTTGAAAATTACTACCCTCATACAGAAAAAAACGTTATCTGACTCTGACACAGAAAACCTTCTTTAGTCATTCCTCGAGGCTGTGTTAAAGTTGAGACAATTTCAGTCAGTCTGTCTGCTTTACTCTCCTGTTCTTCACGGCTTGAGGACACTTTGTGGTCCCATGCAAGAGAGGTACCGTGCAGCTTTACCTTCTTCTCCTTTGTTTAGAAACGATTACATTCTCTTCGTGTATCAACTTAGTGGTAAACATTGTTTAAGAAGTCATCAGAAAAATTCAGAAGCCTTTCTAGATCCCTACAGTAGCTTACTCCCCAGTAAAACATTTAGAAAATGTTTCTAGTTTTAGCACATTGTATGCTGGATTTCATATCATTACAATTTTTCCTTGGGAAAAGAACAGAGTGCACGACATTTATCACTGCAATACAATTTTTGGAAACAATCACTGTTTTTAATGTCTCCTTGTATTTTTTACAACAGAACTGAGTTATGTTTCCTATTCCTCAATTCCCTTCTCAATTTCAATTTCAAGAGGAATCAATAATTTCAGAGGCATTAGTTGAGAAAGACGTAACAAAATCATGTAAGAATTTATTCCAAGTTTTTATCAAACTTCAAAGAACTGCTTGTTTCCCATGACTATTACTATTTATTGCGATTATTCTTTCATTTGGAAGTCCAATGCTTTTTTTCTACTTGCTGTTGATTTTGCTAATGTAGTTCACTTTGTTCTTTGCTAAATTTTCCCTGTAAAACATTTTGAATAATTTTTTTTTCCTAATATACATAATATAGCAAATGATTAACCTTTTTCTTTTATCTCAAAATTAAAAAGCAAGACTTGCAATACTTCCAAGTAAGGTATACTTGCTGAATAAACTAGAAGAAAAGGGAGAACAGATCTATAGTTCAATTGCTCCATCCCCTCAAAATTATGTAGCACTCTACTTAGCTAAACCCATAAGGATCTTCCAGGAGCAAAATAATAATTTAAAAAAAAAAAAAGTAAAAATGAAACAGAAGAATGTCATGAAAAGGAGGATGAACATAGAATGAACAATCTATAAGTTATGTGATGCAAAGATACTATCACATCAGTATGACTTCCCAGAAATAATGTAATTTAGCAATTAGATGACAAACAGTATCAAGACTATTATAACTTGGGGAGCAAATATATTCCTGTTCTAGCATGGAAGGCATATTAAGCACATATCCCATAAAAGTTCTTAGAGTGGTTTATTTAAATATTAATTAGAAAATATTTATCTGTAGAACCATTTCTATTTAGTTACTCTACATATCAACAAACCTCCCTGCAAGTCTTCGTGACATCATTATATCTCCCTGTTTAGTAAAGCAGAGGCAGTCTCCCTTTCCAAAGTAGTGTAGATACAAAAGGACTTAAAGGCTCCTGAGAGTCCAACTAAATTTTCCATGAGACTTCAACATGGAACAGAAGCACAAACTAATTTTTTTAAAAATTCAAATTGTCAAAAACAATTTGCATTATTCTCAGTACTTGACATAGCCAAATAAAATTTAAAGATAAAATTGAATCCAAGTCTTCCTACAACAGTTTATTAACTCATTTCAAAATAATCTTCTACCTCAATTTGCTTTGTATTATCACAGGAAAATCTACGGGAAACTGCATAAACCACCACAATAGGCCACACTTTTCATTAGGGTAAATTCAGATACCATGTAAAATTTTGCATAAGTATTGGCACTTGACTTAGCAGATGAAAACACACCTAATTCAGCTGCCTAGGTTTTATCCACCTAACATTTATTGTCACTCAAATAAATATCTATTTCAGACAGATTTTTAGATTCTACCTATTTTAGACTTTTTCTCAGTGGCTGAAGTGCCAGAAGAAGACTTGCAAGGAACCTCTTGATTCACATTCAGAGATTTCTGATCTGAAACTCATCTTCAAAGCCAAATACTCCGCTTGATTTTAAAATATAGTTAGCATTTCATAAATGAGTTGGTTGATAAAAAACAAACTGTTTTCAGCAGGCCAAATTTTAGGAAAGTAGTCTGTAATGAAAATAACAACTTTAAAAATAGTATTGAAATGCTATTTATTTAAACAGTCAGAAAGAACAACTTTTTTTTTCCCAAAGGCCACAAGGTCACTGACCTATTTGGCAACAAGAGTTTTAGGAGACACTAGAAAAGTGTACTTATTCTTTTCCTCATTCCTTCAGAGCTATTTTTGACTTTAATAAAAATCTTAAGTATACACTGAATATATTTCACTAACATCCTGCGAAAACCCTTCTTGATGTATACCTGAAATACAGGTGGCTGAACAGACTAGTAGTTGAATTAAGATTGCCAGGAAGAACAAGCATGAGAAATATACCAATTCTAAATTATTAAAGCATGTCTTAGACAAGCAATGCATTTGCATCAGCACTTGTACAGATGAGTAGACAAATATACTTCCAGTTGCAGCGGAATTTTGTGCATGATCTGAGAAGAAATCAGTAACTAGAACATCTTCAGCAGGACTCTATTTTTCGACTGCTAATAAAATTGAACTTCAAAAAAAAGTCCAATCATTGCCAACAAAGATTAAAACAAAATTCAGTTATGCCCTTAGGGACAATGCCAGTTTTAAATCTTTCACAATCAGCATAAAAGAGGCATCAGGGCAACACCAAGTAATATTAATCAAGGTTTTGGACAAAGGGTAGTGTAATGGGAAGAACTTGAATTGGATGCTGGTGTCTGTCTCTCTCTTCACTAATTCTCCATTTTCCCAGCCAATCTAATCTGTGAAGCTACTACATTGCCCTGAAGCCTTTATCCTTGGGGTGAGAGCTACAGTGTCCCCCGCTTGCTGGGAAAAAATGGAACCAAATGAACACAAAGGCACCAGAGAAGAGAGTAGTCGAAAGTAAGGCTAGACTGTGACAAGAAAAACAGGGCACAACATACTTGCAGGACATATGATGAAAATGTTCCTTGGTCTTTTTGGTATCATTTGATATTGCATATATTTAGCATCACAATTCTGCCATGGTGTTGGTGTATTCCTTTCCATCCTCTGCCAAATATCAATTACACAGCGGAAGAGAAAGTTGGCATCTTAGAAAATTTTAGATACTTCAAACGGAAATGTCACAGTATAATTTTATCAAAATCATCAGACCAGGGGCCAAAATCTACTTCTCAAAAACTGAGCGTAGCGCTATTGTTCTTTCAGTGGTGTTCACATTTGTTTGCTTTTTAAGCCCAGTTATTTTTCTTCCTAGTAACCAGATTCAAAAAACAACCCATCCAAACTTGTAATCTGGGCAGCTAAAGCATTTTCTTACCATCTTAAATACAAAAAACATTCCTGAGGTTGGGGAGATTTTAAACATCTTTCACATCCAGTGTGAGTACTGCATCACCAGGGAGGGTTATGAAACCACCGTTAACATGTATATTAAAAAAATCTGGGTTTAATTTCCAATTTATATGATAATTTCTATTTATTTAAAAAAAACAGTGGGTGCCACTGAGTTCTCTGAAGAACCACTGTGTTCTCTGAAGAACCTAACTTCTTGATGCATATTTTTCTCCCTGAAAAAGTAGCAAGTTAGGAGTAAGTTTCAGAATTACATTTCCAGAATTTGCACCCTAATTTCTGTCAAGTTCCAGATCAGCAGCTATACTAAAAGTGGATTATTCTTCAAGTCATTGCCCTTGAACAGGAAAATCAAGTCTTTGAGACAGAGCAGCTATTTTTTTTCCTACATTTGAACTGCCAAAATACTGGATACTGGGCTTCCAGTCTGGGGAACCTGTACAAAATAAGCTTCCCTCATTTTTTGTCACTTTTTTCTGAAGTGGGCTTTTGGGCTGTACTGGTGAAAGTGAAGCCAGGACGCTCTGTCTGGCATTTGTGAGATGACATCTGAGTACTGCATCTGGTTTCAGCCTCTCCAGTAGAAGACAGACACTGACACGCTGTGCTGAGTCCAACCAGGGTGACTAAGATGGGAGGGCTGGAGTAGGTGACATTTAGGGAGAGTCTGCAAGAATTGTGTTTGTTCAGCCTTAAGAAGAGAGGGCGAAGTGGGGATCTTATTGCTGCCTACAACTGCCTAAAGACAGACTCTTCTCAGTTATAAGACAAGAAGCAAGAAACAAGTTGGAAAACGGGAAATTCCAATTAGATATAAAGTAGGTTTGTGGGGCCTAATGGTTTTTGAGGATTTTTTTGTTCTTTTTACTATTAGGGTGTGGCAGGTTGCCCGGGTTGTCAATTCTCATAATGCCTTGCCCATTTTGCTTTTATCTTCCACAGAATCTATACTGTGAACGTTATTAAGAAGATGTCCAGAAAGGAAATATCATGGCGGCATTTTATGGAAACTAGACAGCTTCTTCCGAGAAACATCAAGAGGACTCTAGAGCTAACATATTAGCAGGAAATCAAAAGATCATAGTGGTATCATCAACTTTAAAGGAAGCAATTTCCTTCAGATAATCTGAGTTAACATCTAATTCCCATTGCTCTGCAAAGACCAGAAGAACATACAATAAGATGTTTTCCAAAATATTCCAACTCCTGATTTGGATGGGGAAGTATTTAGGGGGAGTGAGAGAATGGTGAGTCTCCATTCAGGAACATAAAATATGTAATCGGTCCAAGTTCTGTGAGATTTGTTAACTGCCTTTGAAGTAGCTTAACTAGAGCTACTGTATGGGATGGTTATCAATGATTGCATTTTAAAAAAAAGTCTCTAATTTATATTGAAATTGATGTAATTAATGTTGTTACACAAAGCAGATCTTGAATTTACAACATGTTCTAATACAGGTTTCTTTACTCTTTGTACCTTCACCTATCTCTTCCATAAGTTTGGTTAACATCTTTAACATCTTTATCTCAACTACTGGGCAATTACAGAAGAAATGCCAAAATTAGAACAAATATTGAATTCTGTTTATGACAGTTCTCCATAAGTATATACAAATATTTGGTTCCTGGACCTTGGGTTAATCACCCAATAGATGCTAAATTCCTTCATAGAATCATAGAATCATTTAGGTTGGAAAAGACCCTTAGAGATCATTGAGTCCAACTGTAAACCTAACACTGCCAAGTCCACCATGAAACCATGTCCCTAAGTGCCTCATCTACACGTCTTTTAAGTACCTCCAGGGATGGTGACTCCACCACTTCCCTGGGCGGCCTGTTCCAATGCTTGACAACCCTTTCAGTGAAGAAATTCTTCCTAATATCCAATCTAAACCTCCCCTGGTGCAACTTGAGGCCATTGCCTCTCATCCTATCACTTGTTACTTGGGAAAAGAGACCGATACCCACCTCGCTACAACCTCCTTTCAGGTAGTTCACTTCATTGTTTCCTTTGTTTGCAAAGTGATGCTTTCTATACCTATCACTTATCAGCTGTCTCCTTAATTTTCTTGAACAATGAAATAAAAACAGTAAAATTTTTGCCATCACCCTTCTCTAAGTGTAATGTCCAAGGCTAGATGGAAGGCTAGGGTTCAGATCTCCTTCTTGCCTAAGCTTCTGGAAAGGCACAACGGCCTGATCTAGTTACATAAATGCTGTGCTAGAATCCACCCAACTCACCCCATATAAGGTGTTCTTCCTTATAGGAACGTAGGTAGCATGTACAAGACAGAGAAATGTACTTCTTAGTACTTTCAATTGTAGTGGGATCATAAAGATTTCAGATTAGGGGTTTGGTGGTTTTTTCCCCCTTTTTTTCCCCTGGGACCACCAATAAAGGAGATATCTGTAGTATTTATGCTATCACAATAAACTATGTGCCACAGATACAATTTGGACTTTGTGGCAATGCTCTGGCCTTTATGATTTTTTTTTAAATTATCTCCCAAAAGAGAAAGGCTTTAAAGGGTGACTCTACTGTTTTATGCAAGTTTTAGACATAATTCAGGATCCTGACCTTGAAAATACATACCAAGATATAAACATTATCTTAGCTAAAGATTAGCATCCTAATTCAGTTTCTGACTGGAGCTATCTCACAATATGTTAGTATACTTATTACATTCTAAAATACTGCCCTGCCATTAGAAAATTCTCAATGATCCTGTTATTTTTACTAGCAAAGTTCCTTTCTGCAGCTGTATCAATTTTCAAATATACAAGATCATGCAGAAAAATGCAGGCTTTTCCTTGTAGACAAGCCTCTTTTAGACCATGAATAACGACGAGACCAGTTCTGAATAGAAACTCATAAAACATCAATTAAACAAATTAACAAAGCTACTTTGAGAAGCACTTGCATGTTTTTGAACATAATAGATTTGAACATAATAGTTTTTCCACTGAGATGTGGTAGGATTTCACTGCGGGGAGGAACCATATCACAAACATGGTTAAATAAAAAAAAACCCAAAATTTCTAGATATCGTATCAAGTAGGCCAAACTCTTGGGCATTCTGCTAAATCTTTAAAAAAATGTCCTCCTAACTGATTCGTGCGCAGTGCCGCAGGCAGCAGAATGAAGTGGAGTCCATCACAGGGAGACAGAAACGCAAAGGGCTTCCTCTCCAGTCCCCTCCTATTGCGATACATCACGTCGCCCCCTTCGCAATCCCAGAGCACTCCGTTTTCAAAGTAGTACAAACTAGAAAGTTAATCTTTAACACTGGCAACTTAAATTAATAAAAAGTATTTCAATAGAAATTACATGAAAACCTCTTATAATGGCCTAATACTTCCCTATTTGTATTGATGTCACATAAGATAGCAATCATATTTTTTCACAGCTGCATCACACTGGCAGCTCCATAGTCTTTCTGGAACCCACTAGTGTATGTCCTCTGTCTTTGTTGGTTGTTTATAAGTGATGAGTCCTCAGCTTACAGCAGGGGTTATAGCTTTTGAGTGCATGACCTTACATTTCCTACTATACAAGTTCATCACAGTCGTCAGGTCATTCAGCTCTTTCAGTCCACTAAACTGATCTACCACTCTAAATAGAAAGTCAAAAAGTCACTGCTTTCCTTTGTCTTGAAACTCACATATTTCCACATTTAGAAGCCATAAGAATTCAAAACCTGCCCATGAACTTCAGGGTCACTATCTCCAGGAAAGTGAGTATCTGTCTTTTAGAAAAGACTTATTTTACCACAGAAGAAAACTGTGTAAGAAAAGTAGTCATACAAGTACAAAAATACATGCTAGCAAAACTAGATAATAGCATGATTTTTCTTTCTTTCTTTTATACAAGCAAACAAAAGGCAAACTCAAGGCAAAATGATTTTTTTCCACACGAAACAATGACATGTTTAAAATAGCCTGACATTCGAATATTAAACTCAGGTTATCATAAACAAATAGATATAATGCCTTGTTGTATTCAACTCCATTTCAATGTTTTAGATTTCATATAGGGAAATTTTAGGATGCTTAAGAAACATTAAAGTATTTTGCGAAAACAAACAGTAAGTGTTGGTTTTATGCAGAGATTCCTTAAGCAGCTTAGGAAAAAGATATCTGATACAACAAAAGGACACTGTATTGACAAAGCATTATCATCAGAATATATACAAGAAGGAGGAAAATACTTACAGATTTTTTATGTCTACTGCTCCTCGGAATGCCTTCCTTGGTATCGCTTGAATCTGATTTTCACTAAGATCACTAAGAAAAAAAAATAATTAAATTAAACTTAAAATCTGCCATATATATTTCTTTCTGTGTATAACAAAAAGAACATATAAGAAAATAATTTCAGCCATTACGGTTCAGTCAATGTTTCCAATGAAAGTTATTTTATTACCTTAACTGATTTGTAATTGAAGGAAAAAAAGCAGCAATAATAGTTAAATTAGTTTATCTGTGTTGCACTAAGTAGCTCCTTTACAAAACAACAATATATATGCCAAACAAAAAGCAGAAGCTTTACATAATTTAACAATGAAGGCCAAACTGATTTAATTTTTAACTGAGTGATTTCACTTTTCAACCCATTCCAAACCCATGACATCACATATTTGATAGTATGTTCAGCTTTATGCAAGGAAGACTGAAAACCAGCAAAAAGAACAAGTAGCGAGCTGTTGAAAAAGAACTATCAAGCTGAATTTTGTTTCAGAGTGGCAAGCACCATACACACATATAAACACAAATAAACAGCCTTTTTCCTGAAATTTAGAAATATTTTTGGCATTCACAGTTCCATATTGGAAATTAAATCTAGAGAACTGAAGTAAAGACAGTAGCAGAGGAGAAAACAAAAAAAAGAAAACAAAACCAAACTAGAATCCAGGGCTTTTCATTTATGCTATACACTATTAATGAGTAATGCAGCACAATAGGAGATGATCAATATATTAAAGTCGTTATTGCTATATCTACACCATGTGCAGTTTGGACGTTTCACTTCAGACAATAGTTTGCTACCCTGGACCAAACATACCTACCACACACATGGTTCACAAATGTCTGAAGGCCTTCAAAGGGACCTATATACCTTGGTGTCTTAAAATTATGAAATCAGACCTTCTTTTGGAGGCCCTCAGAGATGCACCTCTCTATAGACAATATGAGGAATACAAGAAATTATGTGAAGAGGCTTGCTTGAGCATCTGAATAGAATTCAGAAACAAATCAGATGCATACAGGCTGTCTCTATACTAGGATTTTCAGGCTGTTTTCAGAGCAGTTTTGTTGTGGCTAACTAGATTTCATTTTGCTAAAACTGTATCAGGAGCTTCAGTCCAAAAGCACATCAAATGCAATCCAACCCCTAACAGGAGAAGTAAAGTTTTGCAATGTCTTGCTTTTTAGAGACATCTTTAGATGACTTTTTCAGAGACAGCTTTTAGGAGAAAGACTGCAAAATGGTGCATAGAAATAAGAGATCTAGCTCAGATGAAGTGAATAAGCAAGAATCATTTAGTTGATTAGACATAAACAGTCACGCTTTTGACATATTCTTTCCCTAAAACATAATCTAGCATGAGCTCATATTTCCAGTTATTAGTAATCACTCTTGAAGATCTCTTTTAGATTTATGAACTTAAAAAAAATAATTTGAGGACTTTATAAAATCCCACACTGCCTGACTTTAACAAAATTTATATCAATATAATTCTTTTGAAAATAATTCTACATACATTGACAGCAACTTTGTTTTATCCAATTCATTGTTAATTTATGGAAAATCACATTCTATTTACTAAATCTTTCATAGTTCATGCATCTAACTGCACTGCAATATCTTGCAAAGTATATTTAAAACTAGACCAAATTTTACTATTATTAACCGTGTGTGAAAAAAGAGAATCTGTGAGCTGTGATTTAATTTTCAAGCCACCTAAGTAATCTTGAAATGGGATATGACTGCACTGCTCTGACAATAAATTCAATGGCAATGAATGAAAAAGCAGCCTTCAGCATTTGTTACGGTAACATGATTTAACAGCCTACTTCCTTTAAAAAAAAATCCATTATAAGTATAAACAGCAAATATCTATATTTACACTTCTGTTTAATTGACTAATACATTTTACCTATAGAAAAATTGTGCGTAAAGTGGTTAAGTTAGCAGTAGTGATTTGTATCATGATCAATGATTAGGTTATAATACAGATATATGTATATATCTATGTAAACCACTGCCATACTCATATACTGCAGGAAGTAATGGGTAATGGTGCATTACGCTTTTTATGACAGTTAATAGAGTATCATCATTCACCTTTTTATATAATTAAAAAAAGTGGAGGATGAACAAGATTGAGATGATATGTAAATTATTTTTAAAAATCTAATAAAAAATATCAATGGTCAAAATCTTTCTTTCCTTGACTAAACGCAAATCTTAGCACAAATGCAAGGACTTACAAGTAACAGCTATTGAGCCAGGTTCCTCAATAAACAATACACTGATGTTGTATGTGTGCATATATACTTCTGTGTGTATGCATATGCAAAAGACAGCAGACTAACTAATTGCATGCTAGATTTACTGCTGGGTCCACACAGTCAACACCATTTCCATGTAGCACAGGCTCATGTAGACTAAAGTACAGTGTTCCCTGCTAATTTCAGCACGTTTGAAATGTAAACTAGTTGATTGCAAAGGTTCCCAACCTTGCTGTGCAAGGCACTGTTTAAAGCATCCCTCTAAACATGGAGAGCTAAGGTTGGCAAATGTCATTTTCCAAGAGAAATTTCTTTGCAATGCAGCTGCTGGTTTGCGAAACTTTCTTGGAACTGTTTATGTAACAAAAGTGTAAGTTATTCATTCATTTCTTCACTGCAAAATTCTACCTCTCATAAAAAACTATGATTTTCAACACACAATTTATGCCTCCTTATAGCAGGAAAGTTTTTAGTAATTATTTATTGATTGCTTCAAGTTTTCATCTGCTCAGTCTAAAAAGGTTTCCTTATAAAAACCTTGAGGGGCTTAAAGAAACATTCAGCTTTTTCTTCTTGCATAAATTACACCTACATTTCACACTGCAGACCTAGGACTCAGTAAGAAGCTGCTGTGTGGTCTTTTTTTATGATGTTTTAACTCATTCCACTGCAATTCTTAGATTGCTCACAAAAAAGAAGGTCACAAGCAGCACAGGGTGCACTGTGACTTTCTGGGGAAATGGGGCAAAAATTTATTTTGTAGATAAAACCAGACAATTTTGCAGGCCATTATGTTACATTGATTTGACTTTGCAGCCTATATTCTGCAGTGAAGAAAGGGGCAAACCTCCTTTTCAGCCTGATAGTCATTGTTTTCCTGCACTAATAACTATGTGAACTTCACCTCCCATTTCAAAAAGAGGCAGCATTTCAACACTGAGTATAATTTATGAAGGCACTTGGTACCCCTAAAATGAAAGAGGCTTTAAGCATTTCAATAAAATTTAAGCCACTAAACAACAGAACATCCTACTTTTACAAGAACAAATCTGTATTTTTGAAAGAAAAGGCATGAACCTGTCTTCATATTTGAAACCAGCAATCTGACTGAGACACTTTCATTGGAACAAGTTATTCTCCATTATTATTACAGCCCAAGACCTTACATCAAAATCCAGCATACCTCTGGAACAGCAGAATTGATTAAAAAATGTTTTGTATACAGCTAGAGTGAAAAAGCCCAGGTTATCCTACAGATTTTTTTTTAAATAAAGCACAATGGTCTAGTAAGATGTTTTGATGAATTCACCTTTATGCAGATTCTAGTTGTCCTACAGGCCTCTTTCAACTAAATTGTTCTTGACTATTATATCATTTCTAAAGAGATATATTCCAAATTATTAAGTCTGAAGTGGACTACCTTAGACATTGACCCTTCAAGAAAATTCCTTAATGCAACTCTGTGGTCTTCATTCATTTCATTCACTGGCCAGCAGAGCACCTTCAACCACCCGGCCTCCAACACACCTCCCCGCTCATACATTACCAAACCACTGCTCAGGGCCAGAACTGCCATATATAACTTCAACCTCTTTTAGTGTGCGATGTCCTCAAGGAGAGCTCTCAGGCTCATTTCCTCAAGCCAAAAAGTGGCACAGTAATATTGGGGTTAAATAGCAATTTTCACACAAAAAGCCATCTGGGCAAGTTAGGCTGGCAGCAGCTGAAAGAGGCTCTTTTCAGAGAAGGCACAGGTGAGCACCTGTGCTGCTCTAGATGCGACTGCACCATCCCATTTATAGTGGTTTGTTTCAGATATGTTTAAGCTATGTATATGTCAAGCATTCTTCTGAGTTGTAATATTCTGGCTGCAACCCCATTTTCTCAAAAGCAAAACAAGAAAACTAAATCCATATACCAAACAAAGCTGAATCCCACTCTAAATGAAGACACACAGAGGAGAATGCACAAAGATTTCTGAATTTTTGCCCAACTATAGTGATTCTTTGAAAAACTTGCATACTTCCCCCCCCCCGAAGGTCAGGTGTGTGTTTCTAAATCAGAGACTAAACATGTTGCACCTAAATAACTTTTTTCTTTTTTTAAATTAACATAGTCTATCCAAGTATTCAAACTCAGCAATAAAAACAGAGAAATACTATAGCCTCTCTACAATCCATGATCAAGTAAGTCCTGGAATTATTGTGCTTACATAAAGTATAATTTTTTTTTAAACAAACCAGATCAAGGCAATTTACATGCAATGTATACTGATAATCACATATGCCTCAGCTTTTAAACCGATTTCCAAAGATTAAGGATTTAATTTTGATATTTTCAATGACACTACAGTAGAACCTGTCTAATTTGAAATTATGCCTGAAAGAATGTAGATTTCTGTATTTCACAAACCGATGAAATAGGAAAAAAAATTAATAACAAAAAAAAATATCAAATCTCTCACTCCACCCTCCCCCCAAAAATCAGCTTCTTTTTAGGTATTCAGTTAAATTTTTTTTTTGCTCCAGAATACATTAGTAATCATAAGGCATTATGCTTTGTGGAAATACCAGAAAGACCTTGTCAAAACCTTGCTACTGCTGAATCCTTCCTAAGAACAGGATGGAAATGGTACATTTCTCTTTATCGTATTTACTGGTTAGTAGATAGAAGTATATCAGGAAAAAAAAACCCCAACCTAGAATCCTTCTAACATCTGAAATTCATACAAATAGAATATAGTAACCTATTGCCACAGAAAACCTCAAAAATTTATATATGCTGTTGCTTTTTTATCTGAGGATAAAGCCCTCAGATAACCTGATATTAATGAGCCTGATAGAGTGCTTCAGCTCTTAAAAAATGCAGACAGTACTGCATTGCAGCTATTTTATTACTCACCATGTATGGTTCCCAGTTGAATATCCCATTTACCCTTAAAAGGAGTGCTAAATTTTTAATTATATAAATTGAAACACCACATATAATATCTATATCATACACTGTTAAGGCTGTATCACAGTTTTCTTGTGTGGCTAAAACCATTGTTCATTCTGAAACAATAAATCTTTTGAAGATGGCAAACCTGCTTGTAAATTTAATTACTTGTAATTTTATTTTCCTCTATGGTTTAACCTCCCTCTGTGTCTGACCAGCGATATCATAAATCTATACTGCCATTCTTTACTTTGTAAAATACCGAGTACTGGCAATGAGTAATGTGTCTTGATTTTTAAAGGAAAAGGCAGAAATACTGAGTCAAACTAAGTATTGAATACTCATCAGTTTGTTTACACCAGTTCACAAAAACAGCTCAGAAGGTGGCTATTCCATGATCAGCATCCTTAATAATTATTTAAATATATCTGACACGAATAAAGTAAGCCTTGCTTAGTAGTTCTCTTTTACTGGAAAACAGTAGTTTTAACATTAGCTAACCATATTCTGCATGAAATCTCCCATGCCCATACAAGGTGGCAAACTATCAGAGATAATGACACTACAGGGCATTCAAAGAAATAAACAGAATGAGAATTTCTTTAAATTATTTGACTGAAAATCAAATATATGAATTTGGACATGGGGATTTTCACTTGGAAAACAAGGGTGGTGAAAAAAATATATACATATTTTAGAATAGAATAGGATAGTTCAGTTCGAAGGGACCTACAATGATCATCTAGTCCAACCAGATGGTTTTGGTGGAACAAGTAACAGCTTCTTTTTATGAACATAAGTATCAATTAGATATTTATCCCAAAATAATAAAACTAACTAAACAATTAATTTATGAATATCAAATGGTCCTCTCCTTTTCAGCTGTTTTCACTATGATTTGCTTTTTCCTCAGTACTATTCAGTGTTCCTACAACATATCTGTATCTGAGTACATCTTAAAAAGTACAGAAATTTAGGTGGCAGGGAGAAGACAGACACTACTTATTCATTAAGGAGCTCCTTGCAGAGAGAGCCTGTGAAACATGCTCCGGCACAGGCTACTCGCTGAATTCTGGACTTCATTAAGATGTCTATGAGGTCTTGCATGGCCCGAGACACTTCTCCAGCCACAGTCACCTTAATGAGGCATGCCATCTAAAACCTCGAACCTATTCCAGAGCAAGACCCAGGTTTGCAAGAGCTATTATTTATTCCCCTGGCTTTGATGTTATGGAAAACGAAGTACTCCGCCTCACTGGTAGGCACTGAAGACACCAGCAGTAAAACCTGAGCTCCCAGAAGGCGAGAACATCCTGCGACGTGACAGTGTAAGAGAAGTGAGCCATGGCCCCAAGTTTCAACTGTGTCTTGATATGTCTCGAGAGAAAGATGGAAAGAGGTTATTTCATGTTATCATTAACACTGGCAGCTGCCTCTATTTGCAAAAGCTGCTGTAGCAGTGGGCTTTCCAATGCAAAGAGGACAGAATGAAATGGCAAAGCAGGTTTTTTGTGTTTCGCTGGCTCTCTGATTTGGATTTCACTTCTAAAATGCCAGTTTTCCACTTTCTAAATTTGAATAATAAATATGTATTTCTACTTGTATTAGGCGGTTTGTGTTATCCTGGAAAACTTTTGATTAGATTTATTTTACTGCTTATGAACCTTCATTTATCATCACACAACCATACTCTTAAATTGCAAAGTTCCAGTATGACTAGGTTTTTAATCTAAGACCTTTTCTGAATGCTACACAGGCACGCTTTGGCAACCACTAGTTTTATTGTATTAGGATAAGGTATGTAAGCATGAAAATTATTTTCAGAACTATGTCACGAGAATCAAACCAAAGTACAAAGTCTTCAAGAATACAGATGCTACTGAACTACTACATTATGGTGTAAATGCAGAGAGAGCATCCTGGAGAGATAGTTGCTCTAAAATTAATAGCTCAGGTGAACTGAACCTATTGAAGCATATTTGGAATTCCATCATGGTAGAAATAGATTGTATTGTAGCATGAGCTTACTAAACAAACATGAATGTTTTAGTCTATAACACAACAGGTTTTTATCCCATGTTCAGCAAATATATTAATATATACACACAAGTAAGTACCTTTCCCATCAGTCAAATGAGGCTTATCCAGTTACTTGTTACAATACTGACATATGTTTGGCTTTATAGTGTTACCATATAACAAGTTACAGTACTGCATCACTTATTTATGAAGATAATCTTATACCCAAATGGCTTCTCATGTCCTGTTAGCAAGGTGTAGCTTTTTGGCAGGTCTACAGATCAATTAAGACAGACAGAATAAGGAAATGTTTAAAAACATACATACTTAACAATTCAGTCTAAACTCTTGTTCTGAAAAAAAAAAAACAACCCACAACAAAACTAAGAACTCTGCTGTACCATTGTTCTTTGACTATGAAGTAAACAATTTAGCCTCCTATTAATTTCAATGATTTTTTTTCTGTTCTTCAGTAAAACATCCAATGCAGCTATTCCTCTTCATAATGAAGATACAAAAGGAGTCCAATACTATCAGCAGTAGCCAATGTCTCTAGGCACCTATTTATCTCCTTGTGAAGATCAAAAATATTAATTATAAATTCTAGCATTAGTTCTGTAAATCATTATCGTTGGTCATATCATCATTCCAACCTGCTTCCCATAAGAGGAATAAAATTTCATGTCTGAGAAAGGTACTATTAACCTCCTTTTACAGATGGAGAAACCAAGGTAGTATATATCACTGGTAGTATGTATCAGCACCATGCTGAGGAGCACAAAGCAGATGAGAAAACCTTAGATCACAGAATTGCAGGTTCTTTCTGCGTCACTAATTTCCATTTGCTCTGTTGACTCCCTAGAGATTCAGATGCTGTACTTAGTAGACACATCATCTGTTCTCACACTAAAGCAGGATCACTCCCTATGCCATGGTGTGCTACATTGCCCAAGTGAATATTTCATATTTCACAACACAGGGCAATCATCACTGCAATATGGACAGAATCATGTGAGTCACAGCAATGCCTATGGTAAAGAATGAATCTTCCACTTTTCTAAGAATATTCAGACTGAATTTCCCTGCTCGTTTTCATCTCTCACTTTTTAACCATACCACTTTTAATGACATCACTGAAATTTCTTTCATTTGTAATGCTTCAGTTATTTCAAATGTTACCCATTTATAAATCTGTAAGTGAATTGAAATGTACTTTTACTATAGCTTTTGGTAGACTATTATTTGTATTATTTAAGCAGCAGATATTTTTATCCATTTTATCTATTTATTTATTAAAGCAGAGGTGGAAATCATTTATGCATACAGTATAGAACGTAAACAGCAAAAGAGAAAAACTAACGTACTACACAACAGGAGTACTAGTAGCCTGGTAATCTCCAGAGTTTATCAGTACCTTCAATCTTAACATTTAGGATAAGTCATCAAAAATTTAAATGATGACAATTAGTGCTAATCTTATTTTGTTTAAGAAACAACCTGACTCCTCATACCTTAGCCAGTATAATATGATATCGACTTGTTTATAATTTTGAGTATTAGGAACTGGTAATTTCTGCAGAATGAAAATAGCACAGAGTGCAAGTACTAGGCCTTCTTCCTTTTTAATAGGATCACATTTTGGGTTTGGAATAAGCCAGAACCTCCAATCTCAGTCTTGGCATGAAACTTCATCTATGGGCCGCAAAATCAATTCTACTCTACAATGTCTCCAAAAGTGCACTTAAATCAATTTGTATACTCTGGTACCATTTGAAAATAATTGCTTAAGGAGATTCACCATGTATTCTTTATTGTGCTAGAGTGTCCTAGTGTGGCAAATGCTACTTATGAAATAAAATAGGAGTATTAGGACCACACATGTATTTTACTGGAGTCTTAGAAATTATTTTTGAAAAGGAAAGCAGTCTTTATTAGTCTGTTCCACTAAATTAATATGTAATTCTCTTTTGTTTAGGACTACAAATAAAAAAAAAAAATAAAAGAAATAATTACATGTTGTAGCTCCTAAAGAGGAAAGGACCACCCACAATTTCAAAGAGAGAGAATTGCAATACTACTTCAAATTTGGCTTCAATGTAACCCTTTTGAAAGAAAAACTTGAAACTCTTAAGAACGCCCCCATCCCCCCAAAGAAAAACTTGCCAATTCTTTATCCCCCATAGTGTCTCAAATTGGTCAAGCTGAAGGAAGGTACTGAGCGATGTTTACTGACTGCTGCTTGTCATGCATTTCTGATGGCAGTACCGTTCCCCTAACAGTGCCCACTGTCCTGGTTTCGGCTGGGACAGAGTTAATTTTCTTCTTAGTAGCTGCTACAGTGCTGTGTTTTGGATTTAGTGTGAGAATGATGTTGATAACACTCCGATGTTTTAGTTGTTGCTAAGTAGCACTTATCTTCAGCCAAGGACTTTCCAGTTTCCCGTGCTCTGCCAGTAAGCAGGTGTGCAAGAAGCTGGGAGGCAGCAGAGCCGGGGCAGCTGACTTGAACTAGCCAAAGGGGTATTCCATACCATGGAACGTCATGCCCAGTATATAAACAGGGGGGAGTTGGCCGAGCGGTGCGGATCGCGGCTCGGGAACTAACTGGGCATCGGTCAACGAGTGGTGAGCAATTGCATTGTGCACCACTTGCTTTGTATAGTTTAATTCTTTTAGTATTGCTATTGTCATATTATCATTATCATTATCATTGTTTTTCATTCCTTTCTGTCCTATTAAACTGTCTTTATCTCAACTCACGAGTTTTTTTTCCTGATTCTCTCCCCCATCCCAGGGGTGGGGGGGCAGTGAGCGAGCGGCTGCGTGGTGCTTAGCTGCTGGCTGGGGTTAAACCACGACACCCGCGACAGCAGCACAGCTGTGAAGTGTGACGGTATCATTGACCTACAACCCTACTTGGAGTTTGCAGAGTGGGAGATGACTTTTAGCCATATGGATGTATACCTTGCATTTAATGTTTCAAAACTTATAATGTTGTCCAGCCACTAACTTGTAAAGCATATATGGGTTTTGTTCACGCATTTTCCCCTCCTTTTTATTTAACCAGGTTAGAATTGAAGGCAAAATAGAAAATAACTTTAACCTTTATGTGTTACTATTTCATACAAGGCCACAAAAGACCATTTCTTTGTAAGGAAAGAGTGAAGTTTCTGCTATTTTAATTCCACCAGTCTCTGACAGGTGATTTGGTGATTAATTTTTAATCAACTATTACACTTGATAGACTTGAAAATCCACTACAAGTTAAGGGCTTAAAAAGGATAAAGCAAGATGCTGCCAGGTAACTTTCACTTCTTCTAGTACGTTACACACTCAGCATATGCATGGCTGAAACATCCATTTGGCTTGGTTTGGGGATCCGCTCACATTAAGAATAGATGAGATGGCATACTTAATTTTCCAAAAGACCTCTTCAATGGTATCTGAAAAATCTATCACTACTTTTCCCTGTAACAAAACTTCTTTTTTAGCAGAAGTTTGCAGCTGTCAACATGTTTTTAATATTTAATATTGTTTCACCTGCTTTGAAATTGAAACCATAAGCACTTTTAGGAACTGATTGAAAGGTTTTCTGGTATGTTGTCTAGTTTCACTACACAGTCTATAACTCTGTATACTCTCTTCTGAAATATCACTCAGTGAACCATGGCAATTTCTCTCTTTGTTCAAAACGGAGCAGAGCGGATTCCTGATCCAGCCCCATTATGCATAGCTGCTATTCCAATACAGGCAAGTAATAATTATATCCCTGGACACAGACATTTTTCATCAAGTATAGGCCCAAACTGTTAGTCTAATAATAAGCTGAGTACTCCAAGTGTTTCCTAACAGTAAAACTAACCTTGAACAGTTTGTCAAGGGACAGCCAAAATTTGGAGAGTAAACTAAAAATGATCCTGCAGATCATTAATATTGAATGGCACTGTGCTCACTCTTCCTTCACTTGAGTCGAATGATGCAATTTGGGGATTGTCTCTTGAGACGGGCTGATTGCTTAACAAGACAGATTTATTGTACAGTCTTAGCTTTATATAATATGTGTGTAGTCACATAATATATGTGAAGCACTGATGCTTCAGGCTTTGAGGTTGTTGCCTGTCAGTTCCAAAAAGTGCGCTAAGAACAGCAAAAGAAACCAAAGCAAATTATAAAAGGATTACCATGGATGATTAAAAAAATTGACAACAGCTAAGCTACCATCCTAATTACTGCTTATCAAGATGACCAATATTATATCATTGTTTTCCTGGGCTTCACCCATCTGCTTATAACCATCTGTCGTTTCTTATACTGTAATATTTTTCACAGAAACACTTTGTTTTGTTTTACGCTGTGTTGATATTTTTTTTTTTTACTCTGTGTTTGTACAGTGCCTACCACCATTGGGCTTCTGGCCCAAAGAACTAGGACTTTAAGCTGTTTTATGGGTAAACTAATAATGGAATGGATGACAGAAACATGTGTGTTCATATCATCCTCCACTTCTCTGATAATGAAATACAAAATAGTAAGAACAAGCTCAACTATTTTGGTTGAGAAACTGGATAGTTTTTTTGGACTGGATTTGTTGTTTATTCTTTCTTGTGTGTTGTGTATGTGCTGGTTATTAAAAGTCATTTAAAAGTTCTTAGGAGAAAATGGAAAAGAAATTGTTGGGAAACTTCAGGGCAATTACTGATATGAATATTCAAGTATTCTGGAACTAAAACTTCTCATTGATCAGAATTAATCAATTTAATACTCTAGAGCTGAGCATCTCAGAAGTCTCAAGTCTCTCAGCATTCTAGTTTCTGTTCAAGGGCTCCAGGCTTCTCTTTCTTCTTGAGCCTGCCTCCTCTTTCTGTGGCTTTTCAAGCCACTTCCCCCAAACTCCTTTCACCACAATCTCTTTCCTCTCAGTGCCATGCAAAGAATCAGAATTTCAAGAGATGGCTTCCTGTTGTAAAAGTAGCTGAGAATATGACAGAGGCAGTACAGTTGGTCTATAAAACAGGAACAGTGTACCCTAGCTGAACACAGGGGCCATTTAGAATTGAAAACCCTTGTAAAAATGGTAAAAACATACATAAGCAATGAAAAGGAAACTGCTAATTCCAGAATGAACTGATCACAACCAATTTCTTCATTAATAGCAATCTAAAAAGAACAACCCAGGACAAAAACCCAGATCAGAGTGCTCCCAAGTGTAAGAATGTGCAAAATCCCATTGCATGTTATAGCCCTGGCTGTACGCTATTGCCACAATACCAGTACATAAATTACATTTAAATGTTCTAGGAAAACTCATCTATAAAATAATCCATGCAAAGCTGAATTTAATATTATTTAAAGAAAAGCTTAAATTGTATTTCTACTTCTGCCATATTTCTCCTTTTTTTCCCCTCAAAGTTACAAAAAAGTTCAGCTGCTTGCACTAGTAATAATTTTAATTCAGACATTTTTTTAAGCTTTAAGTCCACAAAGCTCAGATTTTCTGTTCCAGGACTGCACTTTTCCACTGACACCATCAAAGAGTGGCTGCTCTTAATTGCACTTTAAAAACTCATCTCCCCTCCTTCCTTCAGACTTTTTTCCTCTATCTGTAGGTTTTCAAGTCTTTTTTCCAAATTGCTTCCATGCAAAATTCTTTCCCTTCAACCGTTTTCCAGACTCTTGTAAGTAGCTGATGGAGCTTCTGCTCAAGTAAATACCCAGAAAATCCTACTGAGAAGCCCTAATAATTAGGATAAAAAGTGATTGTGTGTGTGGTGTGGTGTGGTGGGATATTTTTGTTCTATGAGGGTTTTTTTAATTTAGAAGGGTGGTGGTTTTGTTTTGCTATTTGGGAGCACAAAGGCAGTTGGATGGGACGGATATCAGTTAAGTAATTGCAATCAAATGGGAGCACAGCATACCCAGGATGAATAAGGGTGACACTGATGTCTCTGTTCACAAGCTATTATACACTCCTGTGGTGAGTAAACAGATGACTTGAGGACAGAGAGGTCTAGGTAACCATACAGAGACTGAGGACAGTTATGGCAATGCGAAGAAACAGCTATTAAATGTACTTTAAAAACCCCCAACAAACAATGCATAAGCTTCCCTATTGCTTGAGGACTAATTCTGAAATATACCATGAAACATTTAAAGACTTAAAATGATTGCATTTTGTTTAAAGCATAAATGAAAAAAAATTTGGGATTTAAGAAATAAGCCTAAATATAAGAACACGTGACATTGCACTCGTATCAATAATAGCCATTAAAGGGAACAACAACATCTCGGCACTACACAGCTAGGCTTTCTGCTAAAGCAGTCTGTGTAAATCCATTCGTACTTCTAAGGAATTCAGTAAGAGTTTCACCAGCTCAAAAATCCTAGGACATGTATCTTACAACAGCAAGCGCATGTATCTGTACTCACTCTTTTAGCTGAGTAAGAGCAGATCTCCTCTGAGAACGGGACCAGCTCAGAGCTCTGAGGTGATTGAATTTAAACGATATTTACACAGATAGCTGAGAAGGTGTGAGGATTTGCTTCTACACAGGCTCTACTGCACTTGCTATCTATTGCCATATGGCTAATTCCCTCTCATGCTTATTCTTCTGTTGCAGTTCGTATTACAGTATACTGTTTTACAGACCTGCAGCTTCCAACATCTGTAGCAAAGGTCCCAGAAATTGATTTAGAGGCTGAAATACAAGCATATCCAATCCTGTTTCTACACAAGGCTATATATCTTTGTTGGAAGACTGACACATGGTCCCCATATGCACTGGTGATAACACAAACCTGCCAGGCACAGATGTACTTACAGCTCCAGAGAGATGCAATCTAATGATGGATAGGAATAACCCAATCATATGAACATTTGTATTTGTAAACCCTACCTAGTGCTACAGACAATATGTCTACATTTCACTGCCACATTTCTTCAAGGATATCAAGATGTTCCTAAGGTATGACAAGCATATGATGAAACTTAATGGTATATAAGATAGACTGCTTTCTGAAGCACAACTTAATAGTTGGAAGTTTTAAAAATTAATTGCTCTTCTGGCAAACCCAAGGAAAATTAAATTAAATTAGATACTGGAACTTTTTCATTAGAAGGCTCTGGCAAAATAAAGTTAATAGATGGAAAGCTTTCTGCAATTAAAAGTGACAGGTGCATTGCTTTCTCTAAGCTTTTAAATCACATCTGTCAAAAGGCCTACTAAAATGCATTTTTTAAGCCCCTTCCAATCTACTCAACTTTTATGAATCAAAATACAGTAGAATTATTGAAGATATATCACTTAAGAAAGTCACGGCTTTGTGGCAGTAAAGAGCTAAAATTTCTATAGAGTTATACATCTAACACATTTAGGACACTGTATTAAATCACAGAGTAACTCTGTATCCCGTTCCCATTCACTTCACTTGTCAGCATGATTTCCTGCTTTAATTCTTAACCAGCGCACGAGAAATACACAACTTGATTTCCCTAATTTAAAACCAAGATGTTTATAGTAAATTCAGGTCAGTCACAACCTTGTTTGAATTATCTATTCTACATGTTTAAGGTGATTTGGAAGAGAGATGGACATGGTAGGTAGTTTCTATATACACCTACTATTTACCAGTATTTACACCTTCTTTGAAGAAACTTTTTCAAGACAGAAAGCGTCTGTCTTGAAAACAGGCAGAAAAGTTTGAGTTCAGCTTCTGCTGTGCCTCTTACAGAGTAAAAAACTGTTTTCAATGAACACATGTTCCAATAGTGTGAGCAAAACCACTTATTGCACATCTTCCCCCCCATCCCCAGACATGCCTGAGCCAATCCTTTACCTCTCATTCCTCACTCAGAAAAACAGGGAGTACTTAAACAGTGCTACTATTTTTTGACCTTAAAAGAAACCCAACAAACCCAAAACTCAGAAAGACCCCCCTAAACTCCCTAATGGTAATTTCTAGGGGTTTTTTGTTTGGTTTTCGCTTTGTTTTGGTTTTTTAAACTAATCAATAATCCTAATTTTGATAGGTTAGAAATTAAGTATATTTAAGGGAATGCTCCTCATCCCCACCAATTCTGAAAACAAACAAAAGCATTACTCTTCAAAGCTCTTGATTATCAACTAAATGAAAATCTGTTACACTCTTGTAAGATGGACTGTGACAGCATGAAGCGTATAGGTTATGGTACAGCACCTTCAGAGATGTGGGATGGAAAATTACACTAACTGAGCTAAACATAGCTCTTATTAAACCACAAACATACAAATAATCTCATCTCAATTCAGGAAAGCACTGAAGCATGTACAATTTAAAGTTTGTGCTTAAATCCCATTGAATTCATTGTAACTACTCACAAGCTTAGTGTTAAACATGTGATCAAATATATCTTTGAATCACAAACTACTTACTGAAAAACATCAGTGAACACATTTTAATTACAGGTTTCCCTAATTTAAGCATATATGAACAACGATCAAGTCCTCCTCAGATGGAGAGACAGAAAAAGAAAGTAAGAAAAGAGTTTTCTTTTTCATAATCACTCTATAAATTTTCATCTTACCCCATGACAAACTATCATTATGACACCACAAATAATATTTAAGACAACTGGACCATGTAGTAGGTCTTAACAAAATTATCTTTTATATTTAACAAAACTCAGGGTTTTGGTGCTGCTTTTTCGGTTTTCTTTGGGGGGTGGATCTTGCCAAGTTCTCAGTTACTCCCTGTAAAAAAATGGGGATTTTCATTTTGAAATTGCAAAGTCCTCACACACTTCTCCCTAGCACTCCTTATGACAACATTTAAAGGATTTTTCTCAGAGACAGAAATCTCCTCCAGCTCCTGGCCAGGTAGAGGAAAGCGTTGGGGCAGAAGGTCAGTATTTCAGGAGGACTGACCATTCAAGATAATACTATACTTCAAAATTTTGTGTCAGGTCTGCATCCTTGCAGAATAACACAGGAACTGTGCTACCAAGGACAGCATGGTAGGTGGTAGGTCTTCTGCGAACAATCAAAAATAGTTAAAATATACACTGGAAGAGATACAGTAAACACAGATAAGGATTCATCTCTGACTTACAACTGAGTAAGTCTGAGAGCTGGACTGCAGTGGTACTGAGTGCTTCAGATATGCGAACTAAAAATACACTAAAACCACCAAAGGAACCAAGGCGTCATGAGGATATGTCTACAAATGTTTGCTCCAAACAGGGATAAAAATATTCAAATATTTTCCCTTAGTATCAATTTTAACTAGACCGTGGGTGAGAATGAAAGGTCTGCAATCTGTGAAAACGAAAAGATCAAATTCAGCATTCAGTAGGGACACAGAATATCTAATTAAGCCCTGGATCTGCAGAATATTTTTTTTTTTCAGTTTCTACTTCCATATCTCTTTTGCCCTCTGTTAACCATCTTCCCATCCACGTCTATAAACAATGAAAATAAGCCAAATTTTCCTCACTGATATCATGTATTACACAAATATCTGAAGGGAAAATATGTCCAGAAATGTTTTGATGAGCTGTACTAATTGAACAGTTCAACCAAACATAAACAATCATATAGAAATATAGACCTGAAAAGAGATATTAGATAACCCTATCCTAAAGAGAACTTAAAAGCCTGGTACCCCAAGGAAAAGGACTTACCAGATTCAAAGCCAGCATTCAAAACAGCATGGCCATACAAAATAAACTAAGTTTGTGTGCCAGTCATATTGATTTTATTCAGGTGTTAAGTCTATGCTTAAAAATAAATGCTCTGATGAACTTTAAGATATATATTTTATTCTCCTGAATTTCTGTTTTAACTTTCCTTTTCCTTTAACCTAGCTGAAATCTCATTATAGACACATATTATTTATAATATATATTTTTACATAATTATTTATAATACTGATTAATACTTCTTTGTATATAGAACAGGAAGAAGAGTCTTATATAGACTTCTCTTGCATACCTATACCAATTTCTGCCTGTGGGGTTTTCTTGTTTTGTTTTGTTTTTTAATTAGGGACACACTTCACTTCCAGTGGGAAATTACCCTCCACCTATGTAAACGTATGCATGGTACAATGTCTGACCTGAAGAACCAGCAAATATCTCACAGGGTCTGTTTTCCACAGTATTTTCAATATTCATGATTCCCTTTTTCATACATACAATAATAAGCAACACAAAATAGAGATTCCCAGCTGAGGCAGAGATGACATCTTAGCTTGCAGTTGAACAGGGAATTGCAGAAAAAGCATTTAAATAAGAAAGGGAAACTGTAAGGTTTTTTAAAAAATAAAACCAAGATAAAACTCTGGGGTAAATGTGCTTAATGATGAAAATCACAACAGCTAGGATTACAGTATAAGGATTTCATATTACTACCAGGTATGTACATGTCTAATAGTGAACGTCTTTGTCATCTTTACATTTATGAGCCGATAAAGATTATAGTAATAAATCCCTATGCTGAAATAAAAGTAAGCCTAATCTTAAGATTAGGAATCTGATCTCCAACAGAAATAAGATACAGGTATTTAAAATGAATGGGAGGTCAATTTGCTATAGGCAACATGACATTCTGTACTGTAGATAATGCATACTCCTGCACTGCAGCTAAAATATTTAAAATTTACAAGCTGACACAAAAAGCAACAGATTGAAAGGACAGTTTCATTAAAAGAAACAGAAAATGTCAGCAACCATCTTTGACCTCAAGTTGAATTTTGGTCATGCAACTCCCTGGTACTTTTCGCTTTGCTTTCCTAACTAGTTCCCCTATGGATTAACCTCTTCTCACCTCTGGTTGTATATACACTGCAAGATGGAGCTGCTGGACAGTTCATTAGAGCAGCTCCTGCTGTTTCTTCCACCGAAGAGGAGGCACCTCTAAGTTACCATACACAGGCAAGCCTAGGTCAACATGTCTCCTAACAACTTCTGGCAGCTTTGATCAGGCTGGTGGTTCATACAAGTTTCACAGGCGAAAAAAAATGGGCAGGAACTTTGAAGTATTTCCCGCTGCTCTTTTGGAAACCAAGTACCATCACTTAGTAATTCACAGACCATACTGGTATCACCAAGGGGGGACAGTGGGGGACTGCATTTGGGGGCTTTTTCTGTGTGGCACATCTTAAAACAAGAAAAGAGATATTTAAATGGAACGTTTCAACCCGCTGCTAGAAAATTTATGTTTTAAGTAAGTCTGCTAGATAGAGGTTCAAACATAATATTAAACATAAAGTAAGTTTCCTGATTTGATACTTCAGTTGCCTGTCTCTTTCTGAGCATGCGATCCAGCCCAAGGTTTACAAGAAGCTTTGCTTTTACAGCCTCAGCTTGGTAAAGCGCTTGAGGCTGCGCGCTTCCATTTTCCAGCACTGCTCTATGTGGCGTGGTGGCAAAGAACGTGAAACCGCATTTAAGCACTTGAAACAGACTCCTTGGTGTCCAGCAACACTTCCCACTGCTCCGCTCAGTCTCTTTCCCTGACACCTCTGGTGGCCAAGCCAAAGAAGTCAATGGTCTGCAGTAATGAATGAATACTCCAGGACCCTTTCATAATGGTATAGCTGATTGAGGCCCTGTTTGAGAGGCCTTACCTCATTTCCCACACATTTTCTGACCCATTTTGTCTGCCTTTTCTCAGAGGGGTTTTGCCTGTTATATTGTGGGCTAACCAGTAAACTAATTATCTTGTTCAAATCCCTTTGCAATGCCTCTAATCCTATTAGTTATAAGAATGTGTGAATACTGATTGCACAACTTAAAAAAGGGAGAAACAGAAAAAGAGAGAGAGAGACAGAGGGAAAAAGCCAAAAGGCAGGATCCAGGAGGATCTGCTAGCCACTTCAGCCTTTCGAGACTTGTCAGGACGCTCAAGACTCCCGTCCGTCGCAAGACGGGACACTAAACGGGACAATTTGTAAGGTCCTTATTTCCATTTTCCGTCTGTCTGTCGCATCTGTCCCAGAGCTTCCACTATTACCCGAGGCAGCTCCGAGCCCTTTGCTCACAGTAGAACTTGCTGACCCTTGACTCCAGTTAACAGTTACATTTTCTCTCTTGCCCCTTTCATAATGAACATTTTAATGAAGGGGATGACAATATTACAATGTGTCAAAGAAGCCATATGAAGTACAGGAAATGAATGAATGTTAGTGTAGGCATCTATAGGCCCTACGAGTCCTATTTCTTTTCTTCAAAGAAGCCTCACAAGTCTTATTAAAGAGCCCTCTCGCCCTCTCCCTCAGCTGAAGATACCGGAGCGGTTGCCTCCTGCTGTCCAGTACTGAGTGAACTTTAATCACTTTTCCTATTTTGTTCACACTGGGGAAGGAGCCAGGCTTCAGTGAAAAGCCTGCAGTCACAGTCCATGTTAAAGAGCATGAAATTTATCTGACTTCCATAAAAGATGAGCTCTGCCCTTCCATTCCTGCTTTTGCTAAGCTGGCTGCTCCGGGGACAGCCATTCTCTCCTCCAAAAACAAATATTTGCTTTTAGCGTGGATGGATGCTGCTGCCTAGGAGCACCTTTTCCCTTGCTTTTTAAACTGTAAACTTAGTTGTTTCCACCTACAAAGACGACTTGTGGTCTTGGGAAAGAAATTTAACTTTATCATTTAGACATGCTGTTTTGCAAATGAAGGTTTTAAAAATGCGAACAGTTCCCGTTTTACATGAGTAATAAGCTCTGGCTAATTGGTTACCATAGAAGCAAATTCACCAGAATTCTCACAGAACAAGAGAAAGATCTACCTTTTTTTTCCTCCCCCCCCTCCTTCCCTGCAGAAATGTCTACGTCGGTGAAAACCTAACTTTTAGGATAAAATACAAAGTTTTTCTCACATACTGTACTTAGAGATTTGAGACACCGTTTATCTGATGAAGATTAAAATAAATTTTATTATTACATAGCATTCCATTATTCAGTTGAAAAACCTTAACATTTGGAATTGGCTCTACAATCTTTGGAAATCATATTTCCATTATTTGTACAATGCTTGCTTCCCTTACAATGGTAAATCAACAACACATTTGTGTAGAAGTTGGAAGGATAAGTCTTACAGTGCATATCTTTTCTAAGGATCAATGCATTATAAATGAGCATTTTCAGAAAAACTGACTGTGTGACTTTAGAAATGCGTATTTTAGAAGTGGTACCACTTCTGTGTCATTTCATTGCTTGCATATTTCAAATACAGTAGAGAAATGGAATGCAAAGAACCCCAAAACAACTCCGGAAGCAATTTATCCCCAAAACATTTTATGTATATAAAAAACTGAAAAGCAGTAATAAAATTGTATCAATGGGCTTGATAATAAAAAGATTATGTTAAAAAGGAATGAAAAGCGGTACTGATCCACTGACCATCCGCTCTGCATGCCATAACCCCATCTAATCCCCAATTGATACTGACAACTGTAATGACAAGGGCTAAATTGGAGCCATAAGTGGGAGTAATGATAGACTGCCACTTCAGTATGTCAGCAATTTCCAGATTAAAATTAATACCACACAAACGCTCTTCTGTAAAGCAGAGACTTATCAAAGGAAGAGAAGTGCTTCTTTAATAGTAACACCTCCCAAAAAAGTGCCACAGAGGCTGAGATCAGCACCCAGTACCCAGCAGAGGTTAGCTGTCCATCAGCAGGAATGAGATGAACAAGGGAAAACTTCCTGCTGTACTTTTAGTTGTGACCACCTAGGGGCACTCAGCGTCCTAGAAATGTATCACAAATCTCAGATTTTGATCCAGCACCATTCTGGTGTAGAGCACAAAACATATTCTCTGTCAAGCATCCTGCCTTATAGTCTACTTGAACAACAATGATGAGTATTGTTTATTGATACTTTATTACTGGCAGATAACCAACCAGACAGCCTTGTTCCCTCTAAATGCTGCTAAAGAGATTTTTCTGATGAAGGCTTTAATATACCATGAAGGTTTTCAACCGATAGGCAAAAATATACAGACCATATCTTTTGAGAAAGCGATTTCACATTTTAAGTCTGGACTTCTTCCAAACTGCAAAGCAACTACGAACTGCATGGAAAGCTGTCTGGAGGGAATTCTCTTAATTATAATTCACTGCAGCTTTGAAAAGAACATGGCAAAAATGGAAATGAATATAAAACTGAAAAAGCAGCACAAGGTCAAGAGAATTGCAATTTTTTCTTCTTCACATACATTCTTCCCTTTCTACTTCATATTTTATATATACAAAATGTAAATACAAACAGAACTGTATTCCTATGTTTCGAGATTCTCTGAATTCTTTCAAAAAAAAGTAGTTGGTATAATTAATCTTCCAAATTTTCCTCAAAAAAAACTTAAATATGTTTATTGAAGTAATCAGCAAAATAAAGTTTCAGATTGAAGCAAATGGTTCGTTTAGGCTAAACTGCAGCAGCCTACTAGCCAAACCTATCTGATATTTTATGGTCAAGTTTTATAGCATGAAAATTCTGACTTTCTGCCACATTTTTTTCTGTTCAAACAGGGTTCACTTAACAAGCAGAATGCAGACCTGCTGCTTTCCCTTGTGGCCAACTTCACTTGTTCAAAGTCTTTGAGAATCTTGGAACACGGCAATAGCTCTTAAAGGAACTTTGGCCTGCAGCTGTTATTAACTAGCTTTGGACGTATGGACCTCCGTTGACAAGGACCTCATGTAGAGAGGTTAAAAAATTGCTACCATATGCTTTCAGCTTTTTTAACCTACAATGTAAAGGCTCAAAAAAAAAAAAAAAAAGGAAGCAAAAATCCCTTTCACTATTTTAAAAATACAAATCAATTTACACATAAACCAACACTTCTTTCTATCTTATACTGCCTTACAGTTATGAAATATATATTTCATTTTTACAGTGGTACTCTAGTGTTCCAAAGGCAGGAGCTGATTTCAATGAAAGGAACAACTGGTTATAGGTATAAAGATCTCAACAGGCTTTATTACTGGACACAAATTAAAAACCACCACACTCTTAAACCCAGCATTAAATAACAATAAAAATCTGTGTCATGAGAATGTTCCTATTGCACTGAAAAGCATTCTCTCCTTAATGAAAGCTAAAGCTAGCACTGCTTATTACACCTTTGCTTTGGCCTTATGTGCATATACATTACATTAGTTTTCAATTATGTGATCCAGTTCAGATCTGAAGGAGGATCTGTATGCCCAACTCCTTGTCCCTTTTTCCAGCTGGTTTACTGAAAGGTATTATCTCTCTGGACAAGCACAGCCTCATCACGCAAGTAATACTTTCCAGAGAACCTTTCTTACTCACTCACCAAAGTACGTGTATCAGTCCTTGTACCATACATAGCCTGAAATGGATATTCAATATTTTTGACCTTGTTGAAATGAAAAACACAAAACAAAACAAAAAACCTGTTATTTGCTGAACTCTTTTATGTCTCTCTTCTGTAGATTCACATGTGATTCTCTAAAAATACCTTAACAGTGTTTAGTGAAGATCTTAGTGAGTCTCAGTTCAGCATACATCAGAGCTGAGTTCACAGATTTCAGATTCTACAGCTACTGTACAGATTTCCTTAGTTACTGGAGGAATACCACTGAATATCAACAGTTTAGTTTCTAAGCTGAAGTTATCAGTGGGTTAAAATGCCTATCTGGACTGGTAGATGAAAAAAATATTACCATGTAATCAATCACCTTATGCAAGACAGTTTTCCCACTCATGTTGTAGCCAAATATTCTAAGCAGTAATCAAAAATAAACCAGAAATATGTTTACGAATCCAAGCTACTGTTCTAGCAGATGACAAGAAAAGCTCAGGAGATTTAATTTCTCTTCTACCATAATGAGCTTTACCTTCATGTATTTAAATTCAGGCCACTTTTCCCAAAATCCAGGAATATTCCGTGTGTCAGATATGTTATTTCTCAGATAACAGAATTTGCATTAGGAACACTATTAGAGCTACCAAGAATTATCTATAGATAAATGGGCAGAAATACAGCATTTCTGTCCAACCCAAGCAAACTGTAGATCTAGAAGAAATGCAGCCACTAAAGGATAATCTGCTGTCTATCTTGAGTACCTGCAGAATCCCATTATCAAGTTGCCTAAATACTATACATATTTAATACTTTTATAATAAAATAATAATAAAATAAGCATTGATCCTGCAAAGTACATAAATACAGTACAATAATTTCATTTTAAGATGGGGGAAAAAAGGGATCAGTGCCAAGGGACTAGCAGTGGGAGTCATCTCACCTGTCTTTAGCCAGCTGAAAATCAGAAATCTAGTCTTAAGTTAGGTGTCTACAGAAAGGTGAAGACACCTTTAGAAAAAAGGGTAGCTTTGTCTCTATCTCCGCATTTGAGAATACAAGAAGTTTTGAAAGTGAGCTTGGACTCAGCACTTCAATTTCAGGAAGGTCAAGCTAGAAATCCACACAGACTGACCCTGGCACACTGCCTAGCCAAGGTCGAAAGCAGCCCATGTCGGTCATGTACTGAACTGATGTCTCCCAAATACCAGGACAGTTCCCTAAGCATTTGGACATTATAATATGGCATTCTCTAATGATGCTGGTTTATCCAGGATTTTTGTGAGTAGTGGAAACAAACCAGCACTTCGTCCTCCTCTAACCAAACTACGGATGTCTCCTGAACTCCACAAACTGCTCTAAAATATGACAGAAGGACAGCCTGTATTAGAAAACCCACAACTGCTCAAAGCTAGAGGCCTTGTCAACTACCATAGTCTTACTCCCCCTTCCTCCAAGACATTTAATTGAGAACTTTTAAACAACAACCAGCTCTATATATCTTTATGTTAAATACAAGCAACACGACGTACCTGTTTCCCAAGAGGTGGCTGGGATTACCATCCTGTAGCATTTGATACTATTTACCACTCAGACCCCCTCTTTAGTCACCAATACAGCCAAATTTTTCACTTAAATTCATAGCTGGATCAACAGTTAGTGCTGGAACTTGCAAATCTGCTTACCACTTCAGGCTCAAACACATTACTTTTCTACAAATCAATTCTACCCATATAGTAATATGACGAGAAATTGCTAAGACTTAGAAAATACAATGCTATTGAATGTCCACATAAACTTTCACCTGAAGCTGGCCAAAAGGACTTCTTAATAAAGAGAACCTGTTACCTATTATTTATATTATATTGCAGCATTTGTCAACTTACGGAAACAGTTCCTTCTGATGAAATTTCACTAAAATATGAGGGGGGGCGCGGGGAAGGGTGCATTTGGTTGCGTTTGTGTGCTTGTTTAGTTGTGGGGCTTTTTTTAATCTGGCTTTTGGACAAATTCTTAGACAGCCCATGTCTTCCAGGATTACACAGCTTTACCACACAGGCACCCCTGAAGGGAGGGATCCCCATTCTCCACTAACTGTACAAAGACATAACGCAGGAGGTTCATGGAAGTGCCCCATCTCTGTGAATGCAACATTCCCTGGCACACAGCCAGGAGCCTGACAGCCTCGGCCTGGGGGGAGCTCTGGGGATGCTCTGCCGGAGCCCTCCCTGCCTCCGGCTACCCCAGCCACGCCAGCACAGCCCAGGAAACCTGCTGGGAGTGGGGCAGCCATGGGAGCCTCCACTCTCCTGCAAAAAAGTCAAACACAAAAGTTTGACTTTTTTCAATTTGGAAAAATGTTCCAGGTGGACCTTCCAGGAGTAATTTAAAAACCTCTAGCTTATGTTTTCTCTTTGAGAAAAAAAATTTAAAATCTTTCAAAATACAAGATACAAGAAGATCCATTAGCGTAAAAGTCCCGAAGTGGACTTTCACTTACTGGAACTTTCACAATATCCACTAGATAATACTCTATTTCTAACACACTTTTCCCCTTATTTTGGTTCTATGTACCATTAGACCATTTAAAAATTAAAAACACATAATCAAGAAAGAAAAAGATGCATTTTTATTTAAAATATTGAAAGTATTTCAAACATGTATAGGCAACTCTAACAGAACAAACAGAGACACTTTTCAAACCTTTCAGTAAATCTCATGTCATTTTCCAAAAGCAGTATCAGCCAACTAAAGCAACCAATTAAAATTTATCTACCCTCCCATACTGATGTATGCAGGCTAGATTATCAGTAAAAATAGGATGGCTATTCTGATTGGCATTCCTCCCCATATACTACGAGGATTTAGCCAGTAGTACATGGTGTAAGTTATCTCCTTTTACTTTTCTTAAACACTTCATTGGTATTGGAAGTTTACTGCTTTTGGAATAGGGACCTTCGTTTTAACAAAAGCCCCCCCCCCCCCAAAATAATCCTTTCTATACTACTGTCTTCGTATGTTTCTCTATGTGACACTACTGAGTGACTCACAGTTATTCTAGTCTAAAAAGTCGTCAGTATTTACAGTAAGTCCTTTACAATTTCTTCAGTGTAAGTAACCCAAGGATTTTAATTAAGCTTGGTAAAAATAGGCCACAACTCTTTACTTAAAATTCAAAGCATTTTGCCACCAGTAATGAAAGTGGGAGAGCCACAGAAGGGCAAAACAACATCTTGACTAGTTTCATAATATTTTTATATTTTAACTAAACGTAGGTTTTAACTCTATAATGGAAGTTTCAGTGATAAAAGTATTCTAGGTCTTAAACATACTTGCAGGCATGAAACAGAGCATTTAATAATTACATTGTACATCAAATACAAGACGTAATAAGCAAATAGTCGGCTTCTTTAGAGAACAGACCTTTTTTACTGCAATGCAAAATATGACATATTTCCCATATATGATGGTAAAATGTATATCTGAACAGTAACAGAGCTAAATATAGGAGAAACTTGTGATTTAGGAGGAACATTTGTTTTATTTGAAGTTAATAAAGAGACCATGGCCTAGATACAGCTCTGTTTTCATCAGTGAAAGCCACAATAAGTTGAAGTTCACTTATTGTAAATTTAATGAATTTAATGAACCCATTCCATTACCTTAAGATACAATACTCTTTACAAAAGCAAGCATGTTATATTTTATGAGGTTATTTTGGCTGTAGCTACTAACTCTCATAATCTGGTTGAGGGGCCCAATTCACCAGCTCCTGGAAAGCATCAGTCTTGATTAAGCTGAATAAAAAGATAATGAACAAAATGTCCTCAGACCAACAAGATTGTCAACATACGGCAATTTGTTTAAACTTCTACCTTTCCATTCATATTTTGAAGTACTAGTACCATTTCTAATGAACATAGGAAAAATGCTTTAATTCTTTAATTCATGCATGATTTAACATCAGTACAAATTTGCCCATATGAGTAATTCTTGAATGAGAGAAGAAAATACAGTTCTTTAAAGAACAAGCATTCTTTAATGGATTATTCCTGTGTTGTTTCCTGGGTTTAGATTTAAATCAGGGCAACTATTACAGCAGGCACCTCCATTACTGGGGGAATGCTAATTCCATCTCATGCAGCTAACCACCATGCAGGCTTAGCCTATTTATCCGAATGTCAATAGCATCGTACAGTGTCACACAACTGACTACGCAAAGAGTGAAAATCTGCTATTCAACAATCATGTCTTCATGGTCACTTGCACAAGTATTATGTTTCATGCCACAGATATTATAACAATCATGCGAATATACTTTATAGGTAACCAACAGCTTTTTAGAGTAAATGCAGCCCAATTTCCTGTTCCAACAAGCAATAGGAAGTTATTTCACAGAGAGGTGATGAGTAAATATCATTAAGAAAATTTACGAGGGTTTTTTTCAATAATTATTGTTTTCCTATGTATAATTCTTTTGTTACTTATTACATGTTAGCAATCAACTTTTCAGGGATCCTGGCATGAAAGCTCTTTGGAGATTTCAGCAGTACTGCAAGGCATAATTATCCCTTGTATCTGCACAGTGTTACACTAATTGCCCTCACATTTCAAATGCAATATCAGAAGCCATGTGATGGTTTAAACTGAGCTCTGCCTTGTGACCAGAGCTCTGTCCCAAGAGGTTGGCAACAGTGTGCATACGTCTTATTCCTTGAAACTTGCTTTCATAGCTCCATACTGAAGTATGTTGATTGACTATTTATGAGAAGGAAAAAGAAAGCAACAACCAGAGTCATGATAACACCGTCAACAACTGTCAGGGATATTCTACTTCATAATAAAACAGGTCTAATTTTGACATGTATGTCCACAGTGTTATTTCTAGAGAAAAACAACAGAATTTTTACAGAAGTCATCATTCTGAAGTCGTCAGCGAAATACAGATGACAAATATGCACAAATGAAAATAACAAAACTCCAAATTCTGACTTTATCCTTTAACATGTTCCTTTGACAACCACAAGCTTTGATGGGATACCAACAGTAACACACTAAAAATAATTTCTGCTGGATTCTGATAAGAGTGATCTGTCCTGCATTTGAAAAGCAAAGCAATCCTGAGTTTTGAAATGAGAGCAAAGATGTGTCATACATGCCAGGAGGGCATGTGCAAGTTCTACAAAAACAGCAAAAGAAAAAGGAAACTATGCCAAGGGGAATTTCAGATCACTTCATATAAATTTTTGTCTGTGGCAGATTTGATATACCACATTACTGAATCACAAGATGCTTACCAGCTTAGATCAGGTTTTCTCTTTCCTGTCCACAACAGAAAAAATAATCTATTTATCGTTTTTATTTTTGAAATTTTCAGAAAAAATTACACAACTTGAAACAAATGGAAAGCTAAATGATAAAATGAAAATGGATATTTCTTATTTGTGTACTTAGCATCTCTCTTTCCAACTAAGAGACTAGAGAGTCACAAACATTCCTTTAGATTAACTTAATTATAACCTTTTCACATGCAGGGACCTAGAGACAAACTGCAATCAGTACCAAGGTTTCTGATCTCACCTTTCTGTCTACTCAGTTACAACCCTGTTTCCTACATACTGCAACCCAAGAGTATTTCTGCTAAAACATTTTCAACTTAAAATTTAGTCCAGAGTTGAGCAGCAGCAGCCAGCCTAGCAAGCACTGACCTAAAGGATTCAATTTGTAGTAAGTTACATACAGTTTAAACTGCTAGACATTAAGAAAAAAACCTTAAAACTAAGTTAGGTTTGAGGTTTGATAGTGATTCCAAGGACAGCATGTAAGCATATGTAGAGAAGAAAAGTTTTTGAAATACTAGTTTCCAAACATTAGTATCAAACTCTTCAAATATTTGCAATCTAGCAAACTATATAATGCTTCAGCAACTGATCTCTTAGCTTTATTCTCATTTATTTAAAGTTAGTTTAAAGAATATTATGAGATGACATATTATTAAAAAATTCCATGCAAATATATTCCAGATGATTGTGATATGCTTCTCTACTTCAGAAATTTAGGAAATATAAAAATTCACTCTGTAACTCTAATCTACTTTAAAGAACACTGTAACACCGAGAAACACAGAGGGTTTGAAGTTGTAGTTGAGGGTGGAGGAGAGGAAGGAATAGCATGTATCTGCTTCTCTGAAAAAGGAATTTCCATTCAAGAATTTAATTCTTGAGTCTCTGAAGTGTAACATGGTGAGAGTATGAGTGACATGGGAATTTTTCATCATATAATTTTGTGCTTGATTTCTAGACATGAAGTACTATTTTACTGAACAATGACTTAAAAAAAACCCAACCCAAACCTCTACAATGAAAAAGCCATTGCTAATTAGCCTAATTACTTATGTAGGACCCTTATTTGGTTGAATTATAATCATAGCTTATGGTAGTATATAGATTTGCTTAATATTGACTGAACTGTTTTCCTCAATTTCATAAAAACTGGCTCAGAGAAAGAAAATACAATGTTAGACTGTAAAATACATATTTCAAATCAATGAGATAGTCCACCAGCTCTAACAATTAAGACGATGCAGAAGAAAATAGAATTGAATAGTGTTTTCAAAAGTTTTTATTGTTTTAGTAACTTGTATAAAGCATCAAATAGGGGAGAGATCCCCTCCCTCTCACAGGCTATAAAAAGGGCTGAGGAAAAACCTTGGAAGCAAAATCAGAAGACTCAAGAGAACTATCTTTTTGGCATGTATTGTTAATGAAAGCCTGCACCTACGATGCAAAATTTAGAAGGATGCTTACAAGCCCTCAGCACTCTCTGCAAAAGGCTGAAGATCTTATAAGTGAAGAAAGTCTCGCAAAATTCACATTGTTCCCTAAAACAAGCCACAATTTCAGATTTCATCATGCTGTTGAGATTTCCCTTCTCCCTTTCCCGAGGGTGAATGAGGAGGAACGGAAAGTGGGGAAAAGCACACGCATCCCCTTGCAAAACTTTCCATGGAAATCACTTAAGTGTAGCTGTCAGAGTGGCTCTCCGAGCTGTCAGAATGCCTCCTCGTATATCAAAGTGGGAATGAAAGCAGGTAGCAAGGAAATCTGTAACAAATTCCTACTGAGTCAAACTATAAATATCCATACTAAATTACACAACATTTTTAGTATTATTTTCCCTATTACAAAGAGTTGTCCCTAAAAATAACTGTAAGACTTTTAAAGTCCTTTCCTGGCCATTATTAACAGTCTTCACTGCTATTCTCCAAAAATAATATTCCACATGGATTTATTTTACTATTTAAAAGCAAAGTTTTTAATTCAGGAAGAGACTACTCATCAGATCCTACCTTAACTTAAATAAAATTAAAAAATTTCATGCCAGTGCAGAATGGAAATGAGGATTAATTTCCCCATGGAAAATAGTTAACATACGTAAGATAGTTAATGGAAACAGAACTGCACTAATGTTTTTTACATTATGGATACGCATACATATGTTATTACTTCACACTTACATCGTGCCCCTTATCTGATAATCCTCAAATGTGTTTAAAACATTAATGACTTTATCCTCACAGAAGCTCTACTACATTGGAAATATTTTCCTGTTGATTTTATTTCCCTCATGTGAGCTCTCTGGGCACACACTACTGCATTGTATCTGTCTGGACAGTGCCTATCAATACCATGGACAAACCATCATTAGCAAATTCACAATAATTAATAAGCCACCCTGGAACATTGAAATTGCGCACTGTGTATGCACCCAGAATACTTATATGTCACAGCTATTATAAAACCAAACGATATTCCTACTTCTATGTACTTCTAACCCTTCATAACCCTAACCCAGAGCTGTTTCTACTGTGTTACACACTGCACAAAAACTACCGTGCAAAAGAATATGGCCACTATTTCAGATAATTTACAGATGAATTTAAAGCAAAAAGAGTAGGCAAGAGAAGGAAGACAAAACATAATGTGATTATAAAGCCGCAGGTTAGTGGTGTTTATAATTAAAGCTATTAAGACACTGGCCAGTTCTCTTCTGCCCCTCTTACAAAGATCAGTTATGTGTGAAAGCCACTTAACTTGGCCCAAATGGCTGACTAACAAAGGGGACCTTGAACAGGAAAATAAAACACACTCTTTTTGACAGAAAAAAACATGCTTTGGGATTACATAAATTGTTTAATTATATATGGCTTATTTATATGAGCATTATATAGACTAGAAAAGGGTTTTAAATATTAAAAGCATGACAGTTTCCCAGCATATAAATAAGGCTTGTCTATAAATTATTACTGTATTTAAAATTTGCATTACTCTTCATGGGTAGAAGACACTGGAAAAGCTGGAATTGATGAACACAAAATAATATTTCTTCAACAACCCTGGACTGTCAGAAGTTAAAATACCAACTGAGACAGGACTCACGCTCCTCTTAGACTGAAGAAAATTTTGCCTATGGATGTATATACTGGTGAACTCACAAAAGAGCTGTCTCTCCTTTACCATCAGTGACTTACATGCTTTGAGGTCTAAATAAATAAAAATTCACTTTCAGGATGCTATCTGTAGATCTTTTCTATAGGTTAAGACAGAGTTCTCATCTCACTAGACAACCCTAGTGAAATATTTCATGTATTACTTATAAAAACAAATTTCCAAGTAGCTGTAAAGACCTCAGTCCTTCAGCTACCTGAGAAAAAAGGTCATGTGATTTCATTTCATTTTGTATTTGAAGCTGTTTTGTACAATATGTTCCCATCTATTATCTCTACCAATGCATACGCCAAAAGAAGATAAACAGCTATCTTATCATCCCCCAAAAATGTCAGTCTCTAAGAGGTTATCTTACATCTGGCTTTCAGTGCACTTCTTGGAAACTGGACATAAATGATTTCAAGCAGCACTTGGAAGGCTTTGGTTGAGCAGCAGCACTGGTCAGGCTTTGTAACATAAGCCTTCATCCTTCACTTCCAGAGTCAGAGCGTTCATCATCTGAATCCGGATGCCAAAAACTAGAAGGCTGAGAATCCTCAGATTATAATAGGTTTGCATTACCACAGTTACCATGAGTATTGCTATGCCTTCAAAGAACAGGAAATAGTATTATGCCAAGTAGTATTCAAAGTGAGCATTTCACTGCCAATCCCTGGAAGCTACAGCGGAGTTATTTCTCTGGCTCAGCAAACTTATATCGCTTATACATATATGTGAATTAACTGGAGTAGTGCTCATTATGTTATTTAGATTTGCAAGTGGGCACATGAGCATTTACTGGAAGTAAGGAATAACATATCCATCTTATTAGATAAAGATGAGGTAAACAACTTCTAAAGAGAAAATTCTTAATACTTTCTAATGCCTGGGCTGTGTATTGTCTTTGTGCTTCCATATCAATTACTACATTGAATGAAAGAAACCTGCACTTTTGGTTTCAAAATTTCTCTCTCATTTCCTACTCTATAGCCTCACTATATCAATTCCAGCAGTACACATTTTGACAGATTTTAACCAGATTATGTTCCTTTTGCTATAAGCTTCCTCAGTTTCTAAGACACAAACTAAGGCATTGCGCTTCTCAAACCATGGTCATTCAACGAGATTCCAAAGACCCTTCCTTGCTGAGGCACTGAATATGTAATTAGCGTGAGCTAATGTAGGGAACAGCATTACTGTAAGCTCAGAGGAGGCGACACTTGTGCTGCCGTAAATTGACCAAGCAGTATCAGGAGACAAGGAAGTGACTTTGGGAAAAAAAAAAAAAACCAAACCACCCAAACAAAACAACAAACAACCCAGAAACTCATTATTTAAGAATGATGATTCGGCACTGTAAAATACAGTTTTAAAGTTTGATACACCTTATATAAGATACCCAATAGCCTATACTGACAACAGTTTACAGACTGTGAATCATTATGGTGTGTTTTTCCATAAAGCAGCACACAGGCTTTCTAAGTTAATGTGGAAGGAAAAAGATTGAAGTGCTGCACTTGTTGACCACAAAAGTAGACCCATGACCAACTACATCACTTAATCATATACAATGTTTTGCTATATAGGCATATGCATTAGTACATTTGTATTCAGCATGTCATAGCAAATGGATATGCTTGCAGTAGCTCTAAGACTTCTTGCTCCAAAACCTCATGAGAACACACCTGAAAATTTACAATTCTTATTCTTTTGCCTTCTATTTCAAATCTGCCCAGACACAATTGTACTTAAAAAATTATTTAATCAAATGAATATTTTACAGTCTTTGCTAAGTTAGTCTTCAGCCATGAGTCCATTTGTTCCAATTTTCTTCAAGCCTGTTCTTGGCTTCAGGTGTTACGTAATAAATAATTTATGTAATGCATAAAACTGCCTACCTATAAACACAGTTGTACAGAGGGGGTTTAGTAAAGCCTCTGCAACTGCCCACAAATTGAATTCGGTAGGAATAAAGGAAAACTGTCTATAAAATCAATTTCTGTGGAAGAAGAGTTGAAGAATCCTCTCAAAGAGTTAAAGCAGAGGCTCTGAAGACAGAAATTGTTTGTATACAGAAACTACTTTGACAGCATTTGCAATCTTTAGAAAGTTATTTAATGTACATAACTTTCTACCTTAAGCAACTAAGATGCTTAAGTATTTGAGGCTTTGATAGTGTGGGGGAAAATGGACAAGCAATACATACATCATGTTTTCTTCATTATATAGCTTGTCAATGTTATCCTGGAGAAGATTTACCAACCAAAGTCATAACAAATGCAGAATCTGTATATTCTGAAGATACTGAAAAATATCCCTTTAAAAAGGAGCAACACAGGCAAGGATATGACCATATGGGTTTCTGGCAATCATCTACAGAAAGAGAGGAGTTTTGCAAATACTAATGACCTAAGTGTCTTGTGAGACGTACACAGAAAATAGTTCTGACATAACATAAATATATTTCACCCTAACATTTGTTACTTTAAATTAGTTTCAGCAAAGAGAAGTCCTCACCTGGCAGTGAAATGAGTTAGATGACTTAACACATATTCTCCACTGCTGTTTTCTATTATTTTAGCTTATAGAAATATAGAACAATTTGGGCAGGAAGGGATGTTCAGAGGTCTCTAGTCCAACTCCCCGCTCAAAGCAGGTCTAATCAGATCAGGTTGCTCAGGACCACACCCAGTTGGGTCTTGAACACCTCCAAGGAAAGAGATCCCACAACCAGTCTGGGCACCTGCTCCAGCGTTCAGCCATCCTTCATGGTGAATTTTCGCCCCCTAATATATAATCAGAATTGCACATATTCAACTTCTCTATTGCCTCTTGTTCTATCGCTATGCACCTCTGAGAAGAGCATGGCTCCATCTTCCCTGCATCCTCCGATGCTCAGGTTGTTGCAGATAGCAATAAGGTCTGCCTTTACCTGCTCTTCTCTAAACCAAATAGACCCAGCTCCCTCTGCCTCGTGCTCCAGCTCCCAACCACTGCGGTGTGATCTTCTTCTTTGGAGCTCTTTGGAGGAGCCCAAAACCGGACACAGTTTCTGGATTATTTGACAATACACATTTGCAAAGATTGCTGACTGAAGTACAGCTTTAAAACATACCCTAAAAGGAAAACAGCATTAGTATCCTACAAAATTTTTGAAAATCTGTATCATCTTTCAGATTGCATTTTCTTAATTATTTTAAAGATTCAAAATTAATCTAAAGAAAAATAAAATACTGATTAGAATTTTTGAATAAACTATTATGTATGGTCATAGAGAATACAGTTCCAAACAATGCTATGGATGGTAACGTGCCAGTGGAATTTAAATAAATCCCAATTATACATCTTTCAGGCGCTAGATAAGTAAGACATTAAGATGACCATTCCACATTATGAATGCCAAATAGAATCTCTATGGAGATCACATCAAAGTCCAGTTTCCTGCATCCATAAAATCAAGTTTAAATTATGTTCTGCATGGGTCTTTTATATGTGGTACTGTTACCATGAACAACCAAATTCCATTACAGATCTAGGAGAAATTGTTCTCCATTTTTTATGAGAGTGAAAAAATATGCTCTTTAAATAGATTTTCATTTTTCTTTTGATTTTACAATATTAACACTGATAGACATTACAGGTTAGCTGAAAAGGACTAATAGAGCATTTCTATGCACTTTTATCTCACCTCAGACTTAGGACGTGATCTTTAATCCTGGTATATACAAAACTTCCTTGATGCAACTTGTTATTTTGTCTATGAACAAAAATTGCAGAATCAGGTCTATTTTTAATTTCTCTGCATTTTTTTTTCTTGCTATATCCAGTTTCATGACTGTGATGAATTGACTTTAAAGTGCATAGTGAAAGCAACGCATCTGAGCTGTCTCTTCCTTGGAAGTCAGATTACATATTAACAGAAAATAAATTAAACTTATTTAATTACAAATTACTTATTACCAGTTACAAATTCCTATCATCTCATTAAAAGAAGAACAAAGTAATGCTCAAGCCTCATTATTTGTGCATTTTGGGATTTGTTTTTAAACTGTTTCCTCTAACTATTACTCACCACGGCTCAACTTAAATAGAAGTAACTTCTCAGCACTGCATATAGTCATGAAACAAGACAGAAAAACAGAAAGCATGTGGGACTTGCAAGACCTTTCAGTACATTTCCACTTTTCTTTAGGGCTCCCCTGAAGAAAATCAAGACTGATCTTTTGACAATATTACTTTATATGAATTTACACCAAGAACTTTCAGCAATAATTGTCAAATTTTGCAGATTTTCAGATGTCTTTCACCCCAAATGATGTATTTCTCCCATGCACCTGGAACTTGACCAGGATTTAACTTTCAAGGTCATTAAAGTTTTACACAACTTCAGTTAGGCCAGACAAGGATAAATTAAAAATATTTAGCTCCTTCCACCTTCAGTGGCGATTGGCACTGGATTAAAATGTTTCCTGTTTGCAGCAGTATAAAGCACACAGTTTTTCTAAGAGCAGAGGAGAAGAACTAGGCATTTCCAGTGAGTCTGGTAAAAGGACTGGTGAAGAGGCCAGATCTGCTTGCCTACTGCCGGGCTTGTCTGAAAAGTGACAAATTTTCCATGTGATACTTAAATGCGTTTGCATTTAAATTTGGTAAACAGGAAAATCTTTGCTTCGCCTGCTCTTAACAGAATTGTTTTAACACTAATGTCCAGGCATCATTTAAGACTTCAATGAAGTACTGTAGAAGTTCTACAGAAAATTATAAAGTTTGTTCATGAAAGTGGAGTGTTTTTCTTAAGTCCAGTATCTTCAGTGGTTTAAAAGGATTTTGTCATTTTTGGGGGAAAAAAAGTGTTGTGGAAAAAAAAAACTTCAACCTGTATTTAGATTTTGTTAACTGGATTACTTCTTTACAAATGTTTACTCTAAAGATCGCTGGACATACAGATGCCCAGTTATGGCAGTCAATCACTCGCTGAGAGTGTGAGACCTGCAGCTTTCTCTGAAGTCAATAGAAACCGCGAGTGTTCAGTGCTCTGAAAATCAGATCAGGTTTTTCTCCTTATTGTTGGACAATAATGTTTGCTAGATGACAGATTTATACGACTTGATTTATAGCATCTTCTGCCCAACCAACCCCTTTTTTTTCCAGCAATACTATTTTTTTGCTCTCCCTCACCCCCATCATCCTATACCCTTCCCCAGTAAGCCAGTGATTTCAATATGCAATTCTCAGAGCTACAGAAAATGGTTAACTTCCTTATGGTACTATGCTGAATATAAGCTACACCAGATGAAGTAGACCTTGGTACAGTAAAACATTCAGATACATGTTAATTTTGACATTCCGCAAGTGTGTCATCAAATGAAACCTTACAGATAGATGTTCAAATTTTCTAAATATTTTCTGAGTGTCCTAATCCTGGACATCCTAATTGTCACTCAACAGAACTTCTACCACTGAATTCAATAGAACCAAAATTTCATTTTCTGATTCACAGCAGCTACACTGGATTAATCACTGCAGCTAATTCTAGGCACCTACATATAACTTTCCAAGAACAATATATTCATTAGTATTTATTAACGCAAGTTTTTCTACAAAATTATTCTTTTTTTTTTTTTAAACAGCAACAGAATGAGGAAAAAAAGCGTTCACTCTCTTGCTTCCTCATTCTGTTGGTGTTTTAGTTTCAGTCACAGAAATAAATTTTCAGCAATATTTATGTGACTGGATTTGTGCAGGCATAACAGGACATGACTTGCCAAACCTTTATTACAGGAACAGATGAGAGAAGAAAATTTACAACATCTCTTTTGAAACCTAATTTAAATTTTCTAATCCTTATGTTTTTGGAAACTGGTCTAAAAAATAAAAACATAAGCATACAATACTTTTCCTTTTTTCCCTCTCATTTTCTTTTCAAAACTAATGGAGTAGATTGCCTTTCCAGTCAACTGAGCTCTTTTCATCAAGTCACATTGACTAACTCTTCCCTTTTTTTTCCCAGAATAAAGTTACTATCTTGTAGAACTATATTTGCTAATGTGCTCAGCTTAGTAAATCTTAAAATGCAAGTATTTCTTTTACAAAGGTGATTTTCAGTCTTTCCAGTGACTGCTGTTCAGTGCATATTTTAAGATTTGCAAAAATTTTACTGCCTGAAATCTAATAAGCTTATGATGTTAGTATTCTCCTAGCCAATTCCTTGGAATGCCAATTTTCAGCTACTAGATCCACATTTTCCTATTCTCAGATTCTCAAGTTTTAGTAGTATGCAGAACTAAAAACTAACTTTAAGTTGCTGTAGATCATCTCACCAAGTTTATGCTTAAATCAACCTGTCAGTGGGCAACACTACTGAACTTCCTGACTTGCACAATACAGACTCTAAGTATTATTTCAATTATAAAGCTATTACTTCTGACACAGGTGGGCTATTCTTGGGCCAACATTCGTGGTAATCTCATTTGGTGTCATCTTGAGGGCTTCCCACTCAAGATGTACCTTTGCTTGCTCAACATATTCTTTCGTGTTCCCTCAAGTGTTTGCAGCTCTCATTCTATCCAATATCATTTCCAGGGCCAAATTTTTCACTCTACTAATTCAACCATCTGCGACATCTTATTGATACTTTCCTTTACCCTCCACATATGTATGTAGACCTCAAACTGCTACTCTACTCACATGTGCCAAAACCCACATGAACTTTCCAGAATCTTCCTCCTGATCCTGTCTCCATCTCCAGCTGCAGGTTAAATTAATCTCTTCATTACTAAGACATGTTTCAGGAAAGAAGAAAGCAGGAACCAATGCTTTGAAAATCTGCATGAATAATAGGGATGCTATTTTCATCCATTTTCAGCTGAAAAACTGAAAAGAAATTTCTAAAATGCACTGGTAGTGTTCCTCTTTCTTGCATACACAATGATCTGTATGGTCATTACTCTTCTGAAATCACAGTACTATCATTTACAGGATATGCATATAAATATTGAAATGTCAAAAATTTGAATTATTCATTTTTTAAATCTTTTTTTTTAATAGAATATGAATATGTTCATTTTTTTCCCTCGAGTTAATTATCTTTCTTATTTACAAGGAAACACTATGTTCTATTACCATGAAAAGATTGTTACTTGGGTAAAATATCAAACAGAATAGATTTGTAAAAGTGTTGTAAATAATTTCTTTAAAAATAACATTGGATATGTTTATCTTGGATACAGCTGAAAGCGTAAATGGACATTAAATTAACATTCTCTGAAGAGTTACACAAATGTTAAAATTTCTTTCAATTCCTGTGGGAAGCAAGAAAATGAGCACTGTTATTTCTATTTTATGGCTAAAGAGACACAGACAGAAGAGAAGTGACTTGCCCATAGCAATGCTGTGAATCAACGTCAGTGCCAGGACTAAAATTTATGAGTTCCTTTTTCCTACCAAGAATGCTAAGACACACACTGCTCTTTAAAACATATACTATTTAATATTTATTACTAGAAAAATATGCAGTGTGCACCTGGAATTGGATTAGTACAAATATGAGTTAATGGTTTATAGTCCTTTGCTGTTAGGTGAGTTGGTAGATGGACAGAAATACTAGTTTGGCTACTGAATTACAGCTTTACAATTATGTATTTTAGGCCAAATTAGTATTCTGCTAATACTGCTAATTGCCTTGCCTTAAAGCTCCTCCCCCCTTAGTTGAATGAGGTCCAGTGACAATCACTAGCATTTGAAAATTGCTGTACTGGGTGGTCTTGATTCCTAATGTAGCTATACATATACTGTATATTTCAAACGTAACCCTGAGGTAGCTCACTTCTGCTTAGATCAATATTCCTATTTATAAATAATGTTGTTATTATTTCACCTGGATCCAGTAGTATCTGGAGGCCACAACTAAAAGGAAGGCAGAACTGCCTGGCAGCACTTAAATGCACAGCAAGAAAGGGATTCAGGTAGATGAGAGAAAAAAAAGTGAAGAGGAAGCAAGAGCAAAGAAATTTGAAGTTGTTCGTGCCAGAAGTCTGAAAGATGGTCAGGAATTCAAACTTACTTTTTATTGCTGCTACCATTGCTTAATAGACAGCTTTGCCCCCCAACTGGCATGCATGTTTCTCCCTGTCAACCTAGGATGACCCTCTGTCCTTGTTTCGGCTGGGACAGAGTTAACTCTCTTCTTAGTAGCTGGTACAGTGCTGGGTTTTCGATTTAGCGTGAGAATGATGTTGATAACATGCTGATGTTTTAGTTGTTGCTAACTAGCACTTATCTTAAGCCAAGGACTTTTCAGTTCCCCATGCTCTGCCAGCAAGCAGGTGTGCAAGAAGCTGGGAGGGAGCACAGCCGGGGCAGCTGACCTGAACTAGCCAAAGGGGTATTCCATACCATGGAACGTCATGCCCAGTATATAAACAGGGGGCAGTTGGCCAGGAGGGGCGGATCGCTGCTTGGGCATCTGTCAGTGGGTGGTGAGCAATTGCATTGTGCATCACTTGTCTTTTCTTGGGTTTTATTTCTCTTTTTTTTTGTGATATTCCTTTTCATTACTATTATTATTATTATTACATTTTTATTATTATTAGTTAGTATTATATTTTATTTTACTTTAGTTATTAAACTGTTCTTATCTCAACCCACGAGTTTTACTTTTTTTCCCCTGATCCTCCTCCCCATCCCACTGGGAGGTGGCAGGGGGCAGGGGGCAGCGGCTCTGTGGTGTTCAGTTGCTGGCTGGGGTCAAAACCACGACACCCTCTCCATAGCGTAACATGCAAAAGTTCAAAATGTAGCTGTCTGTCAAAGCTGTGTCTGGATAACTCTCTAGTGCTGACCCAAAGTGTATGTGCAGTTTAACACATGGATAACGAAAATTAGGCAGCAAGAAGAACTTTATCAACAACTGAAAAAATGCAAATCCAGGTAAAGATGCAAAGGAGCCAACAAAATTCTATCAGTATAGAAAGAGGTAGCACAGATTACTATGTCTAAAATTAAATATACTTCACTGCATTATGGTTGTAATACTTCCCTCAAATGCATTCTTAAAACAAATTAATCTCCAACATAGAATTATTTCACATAGCAACTGGCACTTAATGGTGTATGAAAATGTAATTTGGAGTTTAAATTAAATCTTGTTAAAATGCTTATCTGAAACAGCTTGAAACATCAGTTAATCAATGAAATAGTGATAGCACTGTTCTAGAAGTACAGAACAACCTACCAAAAGTACAGAAAGTACAAGACAGAACAATCTGTGGGCACTACCTATTTCAGTATGAATGATGTATGTATCTGCAGGAACTTGATCTCGCTACAGGGGATACTGCACATGACATGTAATATATTCCTGCAGATCAACTAAGGAGGATCTTAGTACTGAATAGCTGTGAGACAGAACAGAAGGAAAACAGGAGTTGTTTAAGGCAGGCTGAAGGAAGAGATGGCAAAGAAACGTGTTCAGTTCAAGCCAAAACATGCAAGAAAATCACAACAAAAAAAGTCTCAAACAAAAGAACACACACACTGAGTCACAAATTTCTTTCCTACAATTTAAAAACATTTGAGCAGTTTTGCTTGTCCATGCTACTTTGCATAACTCAGGAATATTTACTGTTTAAGCGCTATGCCTTCTTACACACCGCAAACTCTAAGTAATGACAGCAGTAATATCTATTTGTACTTACAACAATGTAATTTAAACCAACAGCTGCTGCTAATTTAGTAAAACATGGATTTAAGCTCCTTTTGCCTTTGTATCTCTCTCCTCCACTTCTAAACCTATTCTTTTTCAACCCTGCCAAAAATCAATAGAAACCAACCATACTATAAATAAATAAATATGTAAGAACAAGTACTCTAAGAAACTGTTTTCTGATCATCTTTACATAAATAATGCCATTTAGATTCTTTGGTTTTATTTGTTTATGAAAGGTTAGCCAAAATGTCTATACATTAAGCATCTAAGCGCTAATACAAAACAATAAAATATCTTTGGGGTTTGGTATATGAGGTTTGACTAAATACTTACAATGTTCATAGGAGTGAATAAAAATTAGCAGATCATTACCTCCGAAAGGCTCAAAGATGTCCACTCAATTTGACGATGAAATAACATTAAAGAAGCACCTATAAAACATAGATTATGAAGATTGCCCACTCTGGTGTGGGGCTGCTTCTGTGGGTCCAAAGCCTTCCAGGCAGAGCCAGTGATAACACCTCAAGGAAGAAAGTTTGTCACACTACAGAAGGACTGTATCTGAATGGAGACAATATGACTGTGGTGGAGTTATTCCGACCAGTCCCAAAAAAACTTCACAACTCTCATGAGTATTGTAACTTCACAACGCAGTTGTTTTATTATATATAAACTAGTCACAATGTTGCTAACCTTCTTTGGCCAGCGAGGCAGGAGGGAAGGTTCAAGGAAACAAAACCAAACAAGATTGAGGTGGAAGAGGGGAAGGAAATTCTGAACTGAGAAATAACTTGTAATTAATAAGGGAAGGCCAATTATTTGGGAATTCCCCTGGCCTGAAAGATTCTCTTATCTCCTGTATCAAATACAGGAAGAAACAGTTATAGGAACTCCTGCTAGCTCTGCATACAGATGACTCACTTCAGAATCACATAACTACGGCATTAGGATGCGAGTTACTATTAATGATCTCTATGCAAACATTTAAAAATTTCCTGAGGCAGAAAGCTGTAAAAAACCAGAGCCCAGTAATGACAAGCTACATTGTACAGATGGTTATGTAGCATCTTAAAAGTCCTCTCAGCACACTACCGCGCACACAATTGTAAATTTTTTTTTTTAAATTACATCATAGCTTTCTTTTAGCAGGAATGCAATCCTGTTTTACAGATGAGTTGGAGAGGAATGTAAAATTATATTAAAAAGACTTTATAAGAAAGGAAGTTGCAATTTTAACATTTTTTTATATGCATTATGAAGGATCCTCTCCCATTTGACTTCTCTTTTTCAAACCAGCAGCATACCAATTCCCAACAATACCGTTATAATAATAGAGAAAGGAAACATTAAACATCTGAAACAAAAAAGAGTTGGCAACTTTTACTGTTACTGACATGGACCTTACAGGAGCACAAATACCTGCCACAGAAGGCAATGCAAGTATCCCATGAACATGAATAATTAATTCATTTCACAGCACCTCTTGAATACAGTTCTTCACCTCACTATGAGGTGCTTCAAACTTAAATACTTCATATTTTAAATTATTTTTTCTGTTATAAGATAAAAAGCTATTTGGCAAGCCGCCTGCTTTGATCAAAGTATCTGATTTAAGAGAAAAAGAAAATGAAAATTGAATATGAAATTCTTTGGCAACAAAACCTCCTGTGTGCATAAACATACTGGATTTCTTAATAGCATTATTTACATTAATGTCTGTTCTTATGCAATAGCAAGTATTTGCCTTTACTTTTTCTTTGTAATTTTTTAAGCTCCTCTTATCCTGGCGCCTGAAAATTACTGGCATAAATTAAAACACAATTACATCAGAATTTCAACTGCAGATTTCTTCTGAGCCAGGGAAAACAAAAAGCAACAACAGCAGCAGCAAAAAGAGACAGTTTGGAAAATTCCATCACATATGCAAACAATATTAATACTTTTCAAAACTCGCTACGTAGAGGTTTCTTGTAGTTTAGTATACGTTTATTTTGCACCTCTATAAACCAGCCACACTGAATGCAGCACATCAACTGAACTAATTATCAAAAAGGAAAATGTCTCTGTGGCTCAATCACGGTATCGTAGAAGTGACGTACAAGATTTTGATTAGAAGCAGTGCAGTACTGCTAGCCAGATTCTCAATCTCATTTAAGATTTTCCAGCACACAGAGACAGATGTATTAGGAATAAAACTACTTGGGACAGAAGCACAGCCAATGTAACACTAAGGAACACAATGGCTTCCCTAACTTTCACCAAGACCAGTCATGCCTCTGAGTATCCACCATCAAGGATAAGTAAATACATTTTAAAGACATCGTTCCTCATTCAGATGTGTAACGGTTCACTCACAGAATGAGCCTGAGGATCTGCAGATCTCAAAGGGGTATTTTGGATTGCTGATCTATTTGCCTGGAAACTGGGATCATTTGTTTTATTTGGCAACATAAAACCTAGAGATAATGAAGTTTTTTTATGAAACGGATAAACAACTTGATATAGGCAAAAAGTCTTGCTACACGTGTTAAAAATGGTGTGCATATATATGTGTGTTTACATATATATTTAGATATATGTGTATATACATAACAGACACACACATACATTCTTCTCCTCTGCAGAAAGTCTAGATTACCAGTCTTCCTAAAATGAAAAAAGGAAATTCTGTGACATAAATGCATTCTCAGTCTAGGATAGATCTGTTTAATAAGTTTCTAGACATATTTGCTCAACTTCCCTGAAATTAAAATCTTAAAAGACATTCAATGAGTTGATCAAACAGGGGCCTTGCTCAGTTTTGAAGCTGCATGAGAAGGGAATGACAACCAGGTACCAATTTGTAAGAGTGAAAACCCCTGCTAATATTTACAAAACTGAAGTGAATTTCCTCCTACAAGAGATCCACTGGTTTTAGTAAGATTGCACTTATCAGTATAATTTTCTACATGCATAATTTCTGCAACACCTATTCCTCACATGGAAGCCAAAGAAATGTCATATTTTATGTAATTTCCATTCAAACCTAAAGAAAATGACAGGAAAAATTTTGTAAGTAAAGAACATGATTAGTAGTCCACATATAATTCTGTGTAACTCAGGCAGGGAAGAACTCTTTCATCATGGCCAAAGATTACCTTCTTCAGATGTTTGTCTCCTTTGAAAAAAATGTTTGCCTATGTGTTGTATTCGTGGATCTTTGTACATACCACAAATTGGAATGAAAATCTATTTAGCCAAAAGGTCCAAATATAGAGAACCTGGCGTAATACTAACAAAAAGCTGTCCACTACGTTGTTGGAGGGTCTTTTGATAGGCATTGAAACTCAGCAGTGCAGACACGTCCATTTGGAATAAACAACAAGACAAAGAAAAAAACCAAACACCATAAACCACAGCCATCACTATATTACACTCCACAAAATTCTAATCCCGTCTTCTGCACTACAGGCAGTTTTCCAGTCTTTTCAAGGAAAGAAATTTTTCTGATATACCCCTGCTTTGAAGTATCTGTATATTTTATGGATGAAAGCCAGGAATCCAAGGGAAAGAGAATGAACATGAAACTCATAGAATGGCTATCTACAAATTTCTGGAAATGGTACTCCTTAAGCTATAACATCCAAATAAGCACATTTGATTTTGAGCCATGACCAATAAGCATGGCAAAATAATGCTGTGTTCCAGAAGCTAACCCATATCTTTATTCTTTGCTTTTGAAGAAAGTTGTATTCTGTCTTCTCCAAGAATATTCAAAAAATACGATCCTTTCAGACACAAAGATGAGGCTGGCCTTGCTCACCTTCCTACCCCTTCCTTTCCTTTTGCTCTCCTGGACCCACATTGCTGCATTGCCCCATTTCCTACCTCCCAGCCCCGCTGTCCTGCTCCTTCCCCCAGCACAGCAGCTGGCACTCTGCACATCACCTTTACGGTGATGGACAAGTCAGTTAAGTGCCCTCTGGAGACATTTCAGTATTTTCGGGTATGTTCACATCTAACATTCAGAAATAATGTGGAAAGATTATAAAAAAGCATAGTGAGTATAAATGGGAAAACAAAGGGGAATTTAGAGCTGCTGTCTGTGTTTTATAGTTTTCTGAGAAAAATGAAAGCATTATTTCACTTTGGAACTCAACATCACATTAGCAAAGACCAAATTCAGGCACAGGAGCAAACAAAATTAAGATGGCTGCTACTGTCCTTCTACTGATGAAGGTAGGATCTGCCCTCTTCCATGACGGCAAAGCCTTGCCTCAATGAGCTGCAGGGAATATCTTGCTATTCATACAAGTCTCAGTCCCAGAACCTCTAAAAATCAGCACAGAAGTCAAAATCACGCAACATCATAGATTATTTTTATTTCATAAGCTTAGTAATATGAACTTGTGTCAAACAAACATAAAATTTGATTCCTCCCTGTGAATTTCATTTTATTATCAAGACAGCTTTGTATATCATGGATATGGTCTCTAACACCATCCTTCCTTGGCCTTCAGCTTCCTATAGTAAATCTACAGCTATTACTATTTCAAAGTTATTATTACTTCAAAATGCTAAATTTCACAACTGAGAATACAGAGAACATTTATGCTGGAGAAACTGCCTCCACACCAAGATAGCTTTCTGCATTATTATTTTTCCTATGCTTTTTGCTTTGGAACTTGGTACCGTGAAAGGGCTTGACAGCATTAAACTTTCAAAAAGGAGAATTTATTCACCTGTTTCCTTAAGAAAAACCTAGGAATTTTTCCTTTTAGTCAACAGCTTCAAAATCACTCTTTTTCACCTGTACACAAAAGTGAATTTGAAAAGACTGGGGAAAAAGAAGTCTAATAATGCAAAGATAAAAATTTAAACAGATTTATTTTCAGCATATTTTAACTGAATATAGCTCAGGGCCAGGAAAAGTAAGAGATGTGCAAATGTGTGTGTCCTGTTAATAAAAAGCACCAGGCAGCCTTTTTAATAATAAGATCACATCACTGCCTTATGATGTCAGAGCACAGAAAACTCTAAGGGCTGTATCTTTTCACAGATAAGTACAAACTGCTCCGAGCAATTAACGCTAATTAATGTTACTAATTAAAAGTCTAGACAAGCCAGACCTCTCACCCTGGAATGTTTTTGCCAAACAGTTAATACCTACAGACTTCAGTCTTGGTGATGGTCTAGTAACACTTGACAAGTCATCCTGAATACAGCACTTGCAGCTTGTTGAAGCTTTGTGTTAACTTTGCACCTGCACAGGGCCCCCAGCCTCCAGGAGGCCATGTGGATCAAGTGCTCCTATAACTGGGGTTAGTCATCTGTATCAGAATCACAGCAGACTCCCTCATAACAAAGTCTCTTTTTTGTTGTTAATTAAGACAGTACCCAAAAAATAAAGTTACTTATTCAGTCATGAGGGCTGAATGCTCCCAGTAGGTAGTCTTTTCACAATTCAATTTCCCTGATGGGACTCGAAGAGGAAATGAAACAACAAATTGTACTCCTGATGATCTAAGCAGAAGCTGCAATTCCACAGGGAGTCCTGCTAGGTCAATTAGTTCATCATGCTAACAGAATAGCAATCCAGAAACCAGTGTCCCACCAACAAAGGTTTGAAAAAGTGAAGTTCAATGCCCAGTTGTAAGGCAGTCTCCAGTAGATATTATTGTTAGGTTCAGCAAAAGCACATTTACTGAGTATAAAAACAGGGCAGCAGTACTGAAAAGCCAGGGGGATACTGCCGTACTGCTAGATTCATTCATGTGAATGCGGCAGAAGTAGTCCACCTTTGTAAGATCTCTAATGAACGGTCCTTGTACAAAAGAAGTTCATCTCATCAAAATGTTTCCTTCTTAAATTAGTTATTGAAGAGGTAAGTACCTTTAAGCAAGCATTTCTCTGAAAAGTCAAAGTGCAATGCTGCACCTGTTGTTTTTTTCTTTTAAAGCATTTTGATATTCTGAAACCTTAGTATTATTTCATGTTCTGTGCTTATTGCATAGTATTGTTTTACAAATATGTGGCAAAAATAATTAACAGGACTTTTTTCTTACAATGCCATCCAATAATACTTTAATGTAGTAGACAGCATTTACATTTCATTTTTAAAGCAGCACTTAGAGCAAATATATGCACCTGTGCTAAGTTTGTTTCCTTTATATTTTGAATAAGAACTTGATACTTCAATGCTAATTTTATAAATTGCAAGCACTGTTTTTGATGCCAGAAGAAAATGTTTCAAAAGAAAAGGCGGTCTAATAGACTGTTTAAACTCCAAACTTTCACCTACAGTCCTGTGAGTGTCCCCAAAATATTCAAGCATCCATTTTGTTTTCTTAACCTATAGAATCTGAATTACAGAACTCATTTTTACTAACCTCGCAGCGGGACTCTGGGATTAACAATTCTTCTGAGTTTGGGAACAGAAAGGACTATAAATTCCAGGCAGCTGTACTCTTTCCATCTGCACATATTAATGCAAAATAGGTGTTTTACTCAAACAGGTCAAACATGAGATAGTAGTTACAGTAGCAGATTGTTATCAATCCTGTTATGTTTATAAACAACTACTGCATTTCCTCCTGCAAAGCCACTTTAGATATTCCAACGTTTTGAAAAAAAAAAAACCCCAAAAAATTACTTTTATACTTTTTTCCTATACACTGGTCACAGTTGTAAATGAGGCAGTTGCGTAAAGAAAAGCGGATTATTCGGTTCTAGTTTACTTTATTGTTATCAGCTACTGCAATATTAGACCTTGATGCTTTATTTACAGAACTCCCCACTGACAAAAGATAGCGCTGCATAATGAGTACATAAACGCATTTCAAGAGCACATCTTGAAAGCTGTTTTTGTAAAACGCCTTCTGGCTGCAATATTTGAATGTACGGTATGCTGACAGTCAGTAGGGACAACACCACAGATGTGCTTTGTTTGGCTCCTAATGGATTCAATCCTGAAGAGCATTAAAAAGATAGAGAGGGAAGAAAATTTAAGCTTTACCTTTTTATGAAACTCTGATCATTCACTCTCTTTCTCTCTGGCCATGTGGGTTGAAATAGGATGGAACAATAATACAGTCTATTTATGAGAGAATGAATTCTTGTTTCTTTTGAAAGAATGAGTAAAGCTACAATTTCTATTAACAAAAAAATATCTTTAGATTATTATATTTGATTTTATGGCCTTAAGAATAAATTTAATTTAATTTTAATTGAAAAGCATGCACTGAAATGTTTAAGTGAAGACTCTCTGTGTTGATTGTCTAGAAATAACACTTTAATGGTTTATCAGTCCTGTAGAGAATTTAGAATTTCTGTTTTACTTAATTAGCGTACTATAATTTAAAAAGCCATTATTTACTTGCAGTCTTGAAATAATTTGAGTGTTTCTACAGAGCAAATATATGTGAGCATTTAAACAAAGTCACAGAAGATGGTGCATCTTAAACTCAGCACTAGCAGTTAGAGTATTAATGGTAATGCTGTTGCCAGTAAGATCATCATATAGAAGATATCAAAGCAGCACCTTTGGATACGATTGTCTCATTTTACTCTGGAAATCTGCATTTTGATCCAAACACAACCAGAATACCACCACACAGATTTGATCAATTATACAGCTGTTCTGATGCAAAACTGAAACTAGAAAATAAGATAACCTAATGGGAGCAACTGCTAACGATCATGTTCCATGAAAACCTGGTCTCTGTGAAGACACTTGTTTAGAACAACTCTCACCTTTCAAAGAGGAAACGATGCTGACTTCAATCCCTTTGTAGGATGCTCTTGCAGGAGGACCCGTGTGACAGCCCACGCAAGATGATGACGGAAGGTAAACCTGAGCTAGACTACAAGGTCAGCTCCTAAACTTACATGCCGTACCAATTTCTTTTACATTCCTAGGCAGCATGCTCTGCTGTAAACTGTAAGAGACTGTCAGGTGGGACTGAGAATACAAGCCTGGAGTGTCTCACGTGGATGAACAGAGCGTATGTAAATATAATACAAACACCATAATCACAGTCCTCAAGTTTTCCAGATGCCAGCAAAGAGGCAGAAATAATGCCACAGAAACTTGTGTGAAACATCTTGCTAATAGCAGGTTATACTGATAAGTCATATCAGATGATGGCTTAGTTTACACGTGTAAATATTGTTATCTGACCTTTTCTCATATACTGCAGTAGAAAGGATGGAAAGTGGAGTAGTAACCTTAGGTCAATTACATTCATCCTGATACAACCAGTTCTTCTCTTCAACTAAAAAAATTCAGTACACAAAACCAGAAGTTCTCTTTTCTACTAACTCTCTTGAATTTTCTTATGAGGAAGAGAAGGAGAGATTCCAGAAACCAGCAACTTGCATGTTGCTGTCCTTACCGTAAGAACATGCAAGTGTCCTTTACAACTGATGATACTTCCATATGACAGCTGCCGGGGCACTAATTATTGCTCTACAGTCTTCACATTTGTGTGCCTATTAACAATTATTAGCTCACCAGACTTCAGAAGATCGCTTTATTTCTATCTACAATAGATTCCACACGCAAAAGCTTGGTCTGAGAACCACTCAAACAATGGTTTGAAAACATCTCTCATAAATTTCAGACCATCATTCAATTGCATTTGGCATCATTTTAAATGATAGTTAAACCATGCAAGTGGATAGTTGCTCTAAATAACGAGATGATCATAGCATGTTGGCTACTTAATTAGAAAATGTTTTAGGTCCTAGATTCTCTGCTGTTTAACAATGACCACAATTTCACCTGATCGTGGACTTCAAATTCAGTCTAACATACAGAGAAATTGTATATAAAGAATGCAAACATGATGAATGCCCCCATCATGGACTTCTCTGGAAAAAAGTTCTTGTCAAAACATCCTGTCTGATGGACTCATCAGATCAGCTGACAAAGCTAACAGCATTAATACAAGAGACTTCTGTAAACTCTGTGTAACGCACGCAGTGATATTACTTTGACTTGGAGCATAAAAGAAACTCTTCTGCAAATACACTATTTCTGGTTCCAACATTTCTAAATACTATGTTGAAAAAATGGAAAAGAGAAAACTAAATGAAATGAGATCTAGAAAGCAGGCTCTGTAACGACAATACTTCAGATGTTCAAATTGCGTACTCAGCAGAAGTTCTGAAGGTTAATAGAACATTGACACTATGAAAAATTTAAAAGAAGATCCCATACTTAGAATCTGAAGATAGATAACCCATAGAAAGCAAGGTACGTTTTTAACAGTAAACAATAAACAGAAATTGGAAAACTTACTGGGGAAAATGCAGCTTTTCATGAAGTCTTTACATGAACAAAGCTTCTCTTTTTATAAAATTTTCTTTTTAACACCCCTTTTGAAAACATGCTGAGAACCACTTAGGTACTTAAGAACACTCTACTAGCTGATTCTGAGATTTTATGCTCCTTGCCTAAAAGTCCAGTAAAATTGCCTTGTATAAACAACGAGCAGCAGACATACAATGAAAAATGCAATCAACTTCTTCAAAAAAATGCAAGCATTATGCCAAAATGTATTATTTGTTATGTTCGTTAATTTTTGGAGCAATGAGGCTACTGGGATTTCACTTGGTGGTCTCAGCAATTCTCTATTTTCCTGTCTACTACATGTCCATATCACACAGTGTTCCTATTGTTCACACAAGTCATTTCATGCATCAAGAATATTGTCATGGTTCTTGGATGAGTCAGTACATTATACTGATTTACTTTAAGAGAGGACTGAAACATTGACATAAATGACAGCTTGGAATACAGATATGATTTCATAATATAATATAGAAAATATCTGCCTTTGTTACATCATTATCGTGCCACTTATGTTTGCAAAATAGATTTCAACAAAGGAGTCAGAATCAGAATTTTTTTTATGTATATTGATATTTTCAATTTTGAGCCAAAAGTACCTCCACAAATTTAGGTGTGTCAGAGCAGAAGCAGAGAAGCAGCAAAACACAATGTAAAACCTCAATATCATCTACACTTTCTGCATCTATCACTGAAGCAGAGTAACAATTGATGTCCTTTTTATGATTTCAATGCAAATAATCTGGGCCACTGGAAATGCCACAGGCAAATTTCACAGGTCTTCCTCACGCCCATCTCAAACTGGATTTACGCAGTCTACCTGCAGTCAATGACAGAAACACACAGCCACGTAATTCGGTCCCTTGCAATCTTCAGATAGCTTTACCGCATGGAATTGGTAAAATCTCCCTTCTCCTTGGTTTTCATATGCATACTTGTATTTTCCTTTTCCCTACAATATAATCAGAATTCTATTAAAAGAATGCAGAAGATTACTACTTTCCAGAGGCACCCACACTGCCTTTCAGGAAAGGAACCAGTGCATTTATCCAAAACTTTTTACAAGATATTTTTAAAGATGCAGAAGGAAAAGGAAAGAAATCTAATACTAAATGTTTGACTTTGATTTTACTTTAAAAGAGTTAGAGCAAAATGCTAAGCACTAATACTAAGTAGTGTTTTAACACAGAAGTGTCAAAATACTTTTAGAATTCAGAAATGTTTGTGGGTGAAGAATTGCTGAACAGAACACTACACTAGTTCTTTTATTCTATGCATAAGTATCCCCTGCAGTGCCATAGCAACTTTTTGATGTATTTTTCAAAAGGTTTTCAATTCAACCTACCAGGTGGTTTTAGGAATTCAAATTCATGGGCTGAAGCCGTGTGCCAGCAGTTATCAAAGAATGCATGGCATGCATCCTAATATTCTTACTGTGCAATCAGTCTGTTTCTATATTTGTGTGCATATGTATGTGTATTTCCATATTCATGGTCCAAATCTTGTGACACTGCAAATGAAATGGTGTAGCATTTTACTACATTTATGTACATAGCAGTGTCTCACCAACTGAAGCTTTTCAAGGAAAAACATTAACTGAATTCATCAGAACAGTTTGAAAAGCAGGCTTCTCAGTTTCTACTGGTCTAATAATAATAATAATGCTTTTTCCAAAAGAGATGTAAAGTTCGGTTTAACTCTAAAACAATCAGTAGTTAAACAGAATAATTGTCTCAGGTTTCTACTTCCACACCATGGAGGTTTGACCAAGTTAAATATTTATTTACTTCAGGTATGTAAAAAAAAAAAAAAAAAAAAAAAAAAAAAAAAAAAAAAAAAAAAAAAAAAAAAAAAAAAAAAAAAAAAAAAAAAAAAAAAAAAAAAAAAAAAAAAAAAAAAAAAAAAAAAAAAAAAAAAAAAAAAAAAAAAAAAAAAAAAAAAAAAAAAAAAAAAAAAAAAAAAAAAAAAAAAAAAAAAAAAAAAAAAAAAAATAATATATTGAGAAAAGTGCCAGCAGACATGAGTATTTGAGTACAGAAATTACAGGAGATTCTCTAACTCTGTCTGGCCTTTCTTTCTAGCAAGAAATGGAAAAGGGAGAGAGAAAAAATCCTAAACTGCTTTTCCTCCAGTATGGGAAGTGGCTGGAAGATTATCTCTGCTCTGTAGTTTTAGATAGTCTGTTCTTAAACAGAAAAAAAGTTTGATCTTTTCTTTCTCTGTACCTGAAGTGGTCTTCATAGCAAATGGCAACTCAGTGCCCTTCCTTTAAAAGAAGAAATCCTATTACTCATTTGAATCAGGTGGTCATTACATACAATCACAGAAGGGCAGTACAAGAGCCAAACCAGAGCTCCCCGTGAGATGATGCCCTGAGATGTAAGGAAGAACAGGGGTAACCTGTCCTTAGTGGGAATCCCCAAATAGAAATTTCAGCCAAATCCAAAACTGAATATACTTACCAGCAAAATTTATATTTACTCTAAAAGAGGTTACAACATACATTAAGAAAGAGCATGTTACTATTAACTAAGGCTTAAGTGTATCCTTATTTAAATTATTAAAAGAAAAACATCAAGTAGTCTAGTATTTTATTCTTGAGTTCATGTAGTTACCTGAGCTTCCAGTGAATGTATTTACAGACATTAAAACATTAAAGACACTAAATATTAAAGGAAACCTTGGTCTCTATGCTCCATCACTGGATACTGATCCAGTTACAGAAAGTAATTATTACAACCTACTTGTAATAGGTTGTAGTATCTAGTTACAGCCAACAATCAAATCTCATACAACAAATATCTAACTCTCCTCGACTTCAATTTGAACAGGAATTCATAGGAATAGGAATAAGGGAGAGCTCCATGATGCCACATCAAGGGCTGTAAAGCTTCTTGTTGCTCTCTCTCCACAGATTCAAGAAACTGAAAAACTGGGTAAATTCCGTAATACTGCAACCTGTGGTACAGAATACAGCACCTCTACAAGCAGCAGCAACTAGACCAGGCAGCTTTCTGGAAAGTCTTTCTCCAGCAAAGGTAAACTCAGCTCCTTGAATTTCTTAGAAAACAGCTCTCAGTGCAGCTACGCTATAATACCTGTGTGTTTGCGCTTGAAGTTTCAACTGTTGAAAACTGGCTAAGCGTCTGGGATCAAAATGTACTGCAGCACCCATGTATCGCTATATGCCAACTGTGTCTTTGCATTTTCATCAGTTGATATAAAAATCCTTCATTTTAATTTATTCAAGTAATTTAGTTCAATGACCAGCTCATCTAAAGCTGGACAACTAGAAAATGCTTCTTCACTTCCAAAGCTGCATAAATTTGAGATGCTAGAGGATAGTACTTACTAGCCCTAAAAGCTGACAGGACAGAGTATTCAGTATCCAAACCACTATGAACAAAACACCCTTTTTTTTTTTTAATGTTTATTTTTCTTTGTAGAGCCAGTATAAACTTTCTACTAATAAATACAACTTTTAAAAGCTAGTTTTCTGCATTTTAATACAAATAAAATTTTATCAAACCTATTACATTCAGGTATATCTATTACTTAACGTGTGCAGAGTTAATGTATCATTTTTGGCAAAATGTGTAGAACTGTGAAGATTAAACTGAATACTACATTTCTTATCAACAGGTTTGAACTATTACTATCAAGTAGTTTCAAGGGAGACAGACAAAAACCACACACTAGAGAATAAAGCCTCCACCTATAACTGCAAATAACGCCGCTCAATCCCATTCACCTGCCAACCATGCCTTCTGTTGTTTCGGGCAATTGCCCATATGAGTTCTACCTCTTGCCAAGGTTCACTAATTGTCTCCAAGTATTTTCTTCCACCACTGTAAGATACGTTGTCATTTCAGACTAATGACAAAGACTTCATGAAAACTGGCTGAAGGTTGGTGCAGGTATACATGGCTGACATTGGGGAATCCCCACTTCTAGCACATGAAGAAATCCACTTTTCACTATCAACATTTTTTTTGCCTGCAGTCAGCTCTTAAGAGCTGCAAAGCCAGAAGGCAGTTTGGAGGCCATACTTAGTGTAAGAGTAATGATTTCTCGATAGATAATAATTTCAGGTCCATGAGGGCGTACTCCAGAGCCAGGTTGAGTAATTAGATCCAAAAAACAACCACCGTTAAGCCTCCTCCCAGCCACTCATTGTGGCTTACAAAGCATCATGGAACAGGAAAATGGAAAAATCTAATGCAAACCATGACCAATGCAATTCTTAAAAAAGAAAAATCTAACTATGGTTAGCAGAAAGTACTCTGCAGGCTTATAGGGAAATGTAGGCAGAAATACAAAATTGAAAGTTGTGTGCAAGACTGTTTGGACAATTAAGTATCTTAAAGTATAAAAGTACATTCATCTAGGAAAAAAGCTCAAGTAGGATTAAGTCAGACATTTTAGTGGTTAATTTCAATTTATAATGGGACAGAAGCAGGATGATTTTTTTCTTAATTTTTAGCAGCCTGTCCACCTTACAGCTCCCCCTAGCTTAACACCAATCCTGATGAGCACTTCCACAAGGAATCATTTAGTTCAAATATTACAGCATACTGCGTAACATATGCTCTGAAACCAAGCCACAAAAATTTAAAAAAATAACACAAAAGGCAGCACACGTACATACTTCAAACACATGTTGTAAAACTAGAGGTGGAAAATTATGTATCCCACTTTCCCTTTTTTGCTGATACATCAACTGAATACCTATAAATATGCAACACTAATTAACATACAATTCAGAGCCATTTAGAAGTGGCTCAGGATCATTTCCTTTCAAATGTCTAATATCCTTTACCTTGCTCTTTAGGCAGTCTGAAGAATGAAACAGGCACACTAAAAATTCTCAGTATAAAAAGCAAGTTGTTGAAAAACAATCTTTCAATATTTATGTTTCACTGTTATGCCACAAAAGACTGTAGAAATACACCTACAATAAAAATAGGAGTATGCAAATAATACTGACAGAATTATACTAACCTCTGTTCAGAGAGCGCAAAAGACCCTAAGATCCATTTCAGTCTTATTTATATAGCAGAATAAAAAAAAACCCCATGCTTATTTGAGCTCTCTGCATTAGATTAATTTCACAGCTATGCAATTTTTTCAAGCATCAATCTTGAAACCCTATTCTTGCTTAAATCATTGGAAATATATATAGATGTATACAGTCTATATGTACAGCTGTGCATATAGATATCCACAATCACCATCAGTTCAGGTTTTACATCATTAATGCAAAACTGTAGAAACAGACACATGGATGCACACAAATAGCTTATCTGCATGTTTACAGAATGCTAATAAAGATAGTAATTGTTACACTGGGATCTAATTATTTGCAGCTTTTGTTTAATAACAGAGAGCAAAGTTTCATGCTATGCTTAATCCAGTCTCACTGTGGACTGCTCCCTGCAGTGTCCACCCATGTACATACAGCCATCTCCCCTGCATCAGATCTAGCAAATATGCAGTCAGTCCGACCACACTGCTGATCCAGAGAAAAACTAATCATGTTTTCTTTTGGGTTGTCTGCAGATCCAGCTCAGTGTGTGCTACGTTCTGTGCACCAGGAGCACAGCCACAGGCTCAAGAAGCGAGAGGAACAGCACCTTTTAGAAGAAAAATGTCTTTATTTTGGATCCATCACCATGGGAAATTATATCCCCAGCAAAACTGAACCAAACAGCAGACCAAATCTGGCCACAGGAGTATGTGGTAGTAAATCGCATGAACACAGGATCAACTACAATGATGTGCTAATGCATACTGTGCGCATAACGTTATCCACTGAAATGCTATTCATAAAAACATGCATTAGAACAACGTCATCCACTGTGCTTCAGGACCACACAGACTTACATCCTTTCCCTTCTGAAATCAACTGTAAACCACATTATTCAGGTAACACTAGCAGACCTAATTCTCCCGTGAGTGCCTAACTTGATCCAGCTTTTACTCTGCTTATGCCTTACTGTCAGAACCTCTAACAGGTTTTAGGTTTTTTGCATGAGTACCTACAACGTATGTTGTGAACTGTTAATATCAATAAGCTAGAACAAAATACCACATTATCTTCGACCCATGAGTGTCTGGATTTAAGCCAGTATACTCATGGGAAAGACTTTATGGAATAATCAATACAGGAGTAAAAGACAGCACAGCATCTCCTCCAGAGGAGAAAACAGAGGGCGCATAGCAATTTAAAAACCATGCCAATAACAAGAAAGGAAAAACTAAAGTGGAAAAGGAAACCCAAAACACATCCTCTCAACAGAGCTCCCAGCAGAGTAGAAGACAAATCCACAAAGTCTAATTTTTGGTATCCAGCTGAGACGCAGCACCAAGCTCTCTCGAAGTGCTCAGCGCTCCCCATCAGCTAACTACAGAACAAACATAGCTGTTCAAAATAATCCAAGATAGACCAAGTGAATAGTAACCAAGTATCCAGTGACCTGCAATATGATCAGCTACCAGCCTGTTCCGCCGAAGGAATAACCAGCATGTCCTATTCCTGACTTAGGCAGGTTAGCCCCTAAGAGCAGAACAACTTTTCTCCCATTAACAAATTGCACAGGAATTCTTAAGCTTTCTCTCTTGCACATCATGTTATTCTTAACAGAGCTGCTCCCAGCTCTAACCCCTGCCCACACCCAAGGCACTGACAAAGTGCACACAAGAACACAATTCCATTATCGCTACCACCCTACCTCTCAAAAATAGAAAGGTCACGAAACTACTCATGTAACGTGCACACAAAACAAATCTGTGAAATGACACGAAAGCTTATCAAATTATTCTGATTACAGAAATACACAAGGATGGTAATAGTCATTAAAGACTTCTAAATATAGAGAGGATCACACTGCAGTGAAATAACTAACTTCAAAAATGTTAGGCTTGTTAACACATACTGTAGCAAGCTTAGTCTGTTTTGCACTTGCAGAGTCGAAAAAAGGAAAGCCATGATGAGCTGTCAGAACTTAACAGCACACAGGCACAGGAGTGCTGCATTGGAGGCCTCATCTTTACTCCAAAAAACAGCAACATTGATTTTAATGGGCTCAGGGTGTGATCCCAGTAAGAGTTTCTGTCACCATTGACCCAAATCAGAATTCGGTTGCTTTGCTTGAAGTGAAAAGCTGGTGTCCACTAATCCCAGAAGCCGTCCTCCCCACAGTCATCAATTTTTCGGGGACATTTTCTATGTAAATATATCTACTGTTCAAGCTGTACTCCTCTTCAGAAGTCTTTAAAAAGATCAATAAACTTTCTGTATACATACAATGATAATCTTCCTATAAATGTTTTAAAATATTAAAGTCTTACACATTGAAAATATTCTGCAGGATTTAAACATACATCATAAATTATTCAAGGAGAACCCAATTCTAAAAATAAACACAATAACAAGACATTGCAGTCCATGTATACTTTAACATAATTTCTCCAGAGTTAAGCTTTCAATGCATGCAATATGTACATAAGACAGGTGAATTAGAAAAAAACCACAATACTTACTTCTCTGATTTTGGCGATACATTTAAACAATCATTACCAATTTTTGTCATTTAAAGATCTAAACTCCTGAGGAGGCACAACGGAAATACCCAGTACTCAAATGAAATCATCACTCAAGTAAGGATTTAACAAACTGTATTTCAATGATTTGAGGTCCCAGTACAATGAACAAACAAAATGAAATTATTAACGGAGTTTTTCACAGTTATTTGTTAATTAATCATTGTATTCAGAGACGAAAACTAGTGCCACAGGACATTACCAGAAGACTATATCTGATGCATATGCATTGTTTTTTTCATAGATTCCTTGTGGCAGTGCTACCTTTTCAAATCCTGCTCATGTTTCATATCACTGCACACCAATGCACAACCACAATCGTGCTATTCTTTGTACATACTAAAGGACATAGATAAAGTCTATACAGTAATCTTCTGGTATTTTTTAATATTACAAATTGTAGAAGGAAAAACCCCACTGTGATCATCGAACCATGTCATGATCCTTCCTAGGAAATCTCTGCAGAGATAAAGATAACACAAACTAACCTTTAGAAATCAGATGAGGGACACAGCTATCATAACAATGGTAGCTGAGTTCAAATGCTCAGTCTACAGGGAATAGGAATATAGCATACTCTACAAATAATTTTTATTTCTTTCTTTATTTAATCCAAGTGGAAATGGTCTTTTCAAGCCACCATTTGAAAGCTGGAGCAAAAAAAGGTAGATGTGCCCAATGGCTTTACTAGCCTTTGTATTTTCTGATTTTTTTTTGAAAAGTAAATCAAAAGATAGTTATAAGATCTCAATCCAGAGTAAGAGATCATTGCTGTACTAACACACAACAGGTTTCATCGTTGTCAACAGCAACTTGGGAGCAATTTGTACTTAAACATTATTATGCTGGAGACTAAGCAGCTTGCAGTAGAAGCATAGGATTCTGCCTTCTACATAGTTTCGGAGACCTGATGACACATCAGCATGTGCAGAAGCTCTGCCTGACTGCTTTTTTAAGCAAAAAGTGGAACAGAAAAAGCAGTCAATTGATTCTGATTTCCAAAGAGTGTTTTATCCACAAGCTGATACCCTGAAAATGCAAGAACGCCAGAAAGAACATATAAAGTTGGCAATCTGAGACGTTTTTATATTAAATGCCTGGGGGTGGCGTATTAAACAACCATATAAATGCGTTTGTAGTACACTTACAGACAGCCAGAATGAGCTTATCGGTAAACATAAATTGTTGCATCTATACTACTTAACTCTGAGTTGTGTTGTGTATGCAGTCATAGAAGACATGACGTGAGAAATAAGACACAAGGTAATGAAGTAACTTACTTGGCATAAAATGCCAAAAAAAATTTATCTTCCTGTGAATATGCAAGTGTCCAATAATTACAATCTGTTTTTTGTTTATACTTGTTACCGTAAGTTAGAAATGCTTCGCCTTGTCTTAGCCATGATTATATTGACCATCTCTGATTCAAATCCAAAAGGTACACAAAAACCTGTTTTAGTATCTTAACCTTTTACCTTTATTAATATGGAAATTTAGCTTATAGTGGTGAAAGATTTTTTATGCATGTCTATCAGCATATTTATAGGTGCCTAAATATAAGCAGCTTGAGGGGTTTTTTTCTATAGCACCTACGAATTCCTCTGTCAGCAGCAAGAATTCAGTGCTTAAAAAATAACTAAAAGATACCTAAATTTGGGGTTGGAAATCACTTTCATATTGAAAAAAGTTGCATTATTCTATTTAGAAGCATGCATTTGAATAAAGTTTTCAATTTTCTAATAGAAATGCTTCCCCTCTGCAATCTTCTCCTAGTAAAGGATATAGATAGACCACGAGTAAAAAGTGAGCTGCCTATTATGTGCCTGGGACTCCTACTGACTGACTCATGAATGACTGTACCTAAAGGAACCCTCTTTAGAGATCAAACAGAGATCACTTTCTTGAAGAAAAAAAGTATCATTATCATAGAGCAGAGACGTTAGTACAAGTTTTAAGAACCTTCGGAAAGGAGAGGTGTATCTGTTTATACAGCACATGTGAATGCCTTCAGGAGAAAAGATAAAAAACCCATCTCAAATTATATATGTGTAAGGTCTTTTGATTAAACATTTCTACTTTCCTTCTGTCCTCTTTCCTGAAATTATGATGTCATGGGTTTGAAAATTGTCATTGAAGTCAAAGTGACTTATCTAATGGAGCAATATTGTGGAAAAAATGATAGTTTTTTCTTCATTTCTTTGTAAGATCTCCCTTGCACACTTATAAAGGAGCTTATGGGTGTCTCACAATGCTCCAAAGCATTCATGAATACATAAACGATGTATTTAAGATCTGAGTAGATGATCTGAGAAGAGCTAAAACAAAGCATGGAGCAGCAAAAAAACAACTCGCATCTCATGTTACTGTGATGTTGAAGAGGCCTCTTGGCTATCTGAGGCATTCTGCACGTTATTAAATTTGAGGATGTTTTGTCAATACAGTTCGCTGATAACATAAAGGCAGTAGATGCTTGGTGAAAGGACTTGTATTATGTTTTAAACAATTTAACTGATGCTGCTCTAGGAGTATTGCAAATAATGAAATTTTCACCGATGAAAATGCGTTGTTTTTTTTTTCCTCAGGTCAGGCAAGAAGCTCAAGTCCTATAGGAAGACTTATCTTCATCTCAGACTTTGTTGGAGCTATGTCAATTCATACAATCTAATGATCTGGGGTTTTTTCATCGCCTTCTTTTTTTTTTTCCTGTGGTGAAAGAGTTTTCAGATACAAAATTGCTTTTAACCCCAAATTATATTTTTGGAGTACAGCTTATCTCTTCTGCCAAACTTTTCATCACATTGTTATAATGTTTTGTAAGGCTGCCAGATCCACACAGAGATGAAGATCAGACAACCCTCAGACAATTAAGCATTCTTTGAAATACCATTAAATAAATTAACTTAAATTGACTTTGAGATAACTATAGGACAAAGATCCACAAATTATTAGCAGGATAATTTCAGGTATCAGACCCTTTCTAATTCTCCTGTTCACTCTTCATCAGAATGAAAGAAGTTAGTAATTAGTTTAAGTGCCTTTATTAAAAAAACAAGTCTTCCATGTTCTTTCTATGATCCTGAAACACAGCCTCACAGAGTATAAATAGTGCTGCAGTTCTCATCTCGCAATCCTTTCCATCACCATCCTCAGGATTTACTTGCAAACTGCATAATCCTAAGGAGAAATGACACTTATAATCTTGATTGTAAGTGCAAGTCCATTTATCCTTTTAAAAATTAGCTTGCTTACTGCAACTTCCTATTGTTTCATGACGTATCCAAAAGCAACAGAGCTCCTCAGCAAACTACTAAAAAACTTAGATGCAAGTATTCTGTACTTGCAAATTAAAAATGCCTATTTTTAGCAGCTGTAGCTTACCACTATCCTCAGTTATCAATGAAATGAAAACCAGGTTGTGATCATCACTGATTTTTTGGTGTTTAATGAACAGGGTAAGATGTTCTCAGTTGGGATTTGGTAGGTAGTAGCAACCATTGACCACCATCTAATATGACCTGTAACCGTTTAAAGCACAGATTCTTACACTTTAAAGATTATTTGCTTCTGAACTGTCTGTGACTTGTAAACATGCAACGTCATTTCAGATTTAGAAGGCCACTTGCTGTGTCTTTTGCAGACTCTATTCTGGGTCTCTGTGAATCATGAGCATTAAGTTTTGCCAGGACAGAAAGATCACTTACAAAGGAGCTGGGATGCAAGGAAAGTAGTCATCTCTCTCTGTTTCTCCCCAAACCAGTCTTCAAAAGCAGAAGCAGCCAAAACCTCTTGCAGAGCAAGCTGCCATGAAATAGGCTCCTGGCCCCATTACAGTGTTAAGAAGTGCAAAAGGATGAAATGAATGTGTCTAGCCTCTGTAAGCTCTTTATCAACAGCATCGACCTACTCACTGTTGAGCAGGTCGATGATGACTAGGTGAAGATGTAACAAAAAGTCAGTCATCACTCCCAAACCTTCCTCCTTCCCCAGAACTGCTGGCAAAGGGCTTTGTTAGTTAACAGGCATGAATCCCTTAACAAAAAAAATGGTTTGAAAATATCAATAAGAAAAATTAACATACAATAGCCATGAAACAGAACAGAAACAACATTTGGGTTAAAGAAAACTGGATTTTGTTGGCACAATGTATAGAGCACAGAACTAAGAGCTGATTAAGTAAATTAATCACTTATGCAACCAAGTGGAACTTTAACTATGGAGCAATAAAAACACCTCATATAAAGGCAAAGGCATTCAGGATATCCACTAATTCAAAAGACTGTTAATCTTCAAACTTGATAGTTAGAATGAACCTCCCCTCTTTAAACCCTAGGGGTTAGATATAGCTCATATGAACTGCTGAAATGAGAAAATGCAAGGCATGTATTAAATATCCCAGAGGCAGCAGTACTTAGTCCTCTAACAGGCATTCAGACTAGCTCTTTATACCTGAATGCTCCAGTGAGCTCTTTGTGTGTGCTATACTAGATGGTATTTTTACCATGACATCAACAACTATATATCATCCCTCTTTTTCTCTTCCTAAGTGGACTCTAATATTCTGCACTCAATACAGATTAATCTGTAAACCTTCTTTTTCTAAAATGGTTTTTATTCTCTTCAGGAAGCAAAACAAGGAAGTATTAAGAGTGTGCCCTTTTTACACATTCCAAAGAGAAAAGTTTAAAACAAACAAAAAATTTCAAGTTTATACAGAAACTGAGTTGCATGTCAGATCAGGAAAAAAAAACCCACAAATATTTATAGAGGGAATATGACATGTAAGTTGAATAGGATGTTTAGTTATGAAAACAAGGTAGCAGCAAAGATATCTCACTGAGCTTCCAGTATATGTAATGCGGACTTCTACAGGGTAACTAATCTATGCTTCTTTTATAGCCAGAGAGCAACAGAAGTTTATAGGATGCAAATGATCAAAATCATTTCAGATTTTCTCATATCAGACAAATTACACCCATTATTCATGTATACCTTTGATTCCTTTTTCTCCCAATTGACTTAAAGGGAGCTTAGATGAATAGCTCTAAATCAGATGTCTTCATTGCAGAGAACAACTCTGTTCCTTAGGCTTCATGGGAGCTTGCCTTTCCAATCCAGCAATTAAGTTTAGTTGCAAAGTACAAGAACACTTAGTTACGGAACTTTTACTTGATTTCAATAAGACTTTGACATCTATGGGTCTTAGTGCAACCACACTTCGAGACCACTAACTTTATCAGCTCCCAGATCTGTTCAGGGCCCTGCACATACAGAAACAAAGACTAGTACTATTCAACTAGAGAAAAGTGGTAAGAAAAAAAAAAAACAACCCCACACCTTTAAATCAGGTGTTACCTACGGCTCATCTGGACTAAAGAGAAGTTTTACATCTACTTTTAAGGGTAGCTGAAAGGATATATCTAGAGTGCATTAATGACCAGAGGTTCTTCTTTGTAACATGCAGATACAGAAATTCCTTAAATACTCAAGTTCTGATGCACTAATCCTACTGAATTCTCAAATAAGTTTAACATATTTAATCTCATGGATATTTATTGCTATCATTTTTTAAATCAGTAAAGAAAGTTAGGTCTTAATGCAACAAATTCTCATAGCTGTTTTAGTAGCAGCCAAATCCGAGAAGCAGCCAGAGAATTAAAAAAATGCCCTAAAACTCTCTCAAGAAGTGCTTGCTACTATCTCCTATATAAAAAAATAAACCACAAATACTTAAATATAAAAATATAAAACCTTGGAAGATTTCAAGAGTAGAGGGAGACAGTCTAAGCAATTTCTTGCTTAAAGTCAACTCCAGCTCATATAAATAAGTATCAGTATAACTGATACTTCCCTCATTACCTTCACAGGAGGTACAATGTCCTCTGTCATGCACAACTTTCAGTACAAATAATTGCTTATTGCCTAACAGCAGATAAAGATGTCTTATTGTCTAAATACAGTATGACACAGGCAACTGGATCTTACCCTTGTAACTGTTACCTCAGCTACTTCTGTTAAACCCCTCTGTAAATTCACCAGAAAAGATGGGAGGAAAATTGTGGGAAGTGACGATATTTCACTGAGAAACTCAAGAATTTCTAGTCACCAGCCATGCATAGATACACATCTGTAAGGATTAGTGAAACTAAAAATCACTCTTCACCAATGCTATTCATATTTTTTGCAATCCACAGATTAATCCATCAAATAAAACATTAGTTGACCAATTCTTCGCCCCATCAAAAAAATAAAAAGAAACATAAAACCTGTATGCCTAATGAAAACTTAGGTGAGTAAAACTGGAACCAAAATTTTCAGCAAAATAGGGTGTGATCATAAGTATCAATTAAAACAGATTTTTAAACTTTAACATTAACTGAAGATGCCATTTTTTAAATGTCATTTATCACCCAAGTGAGAATTAGTATGAATTTTAAAGATGACTGTTGGCTTTTGTGAAATGTTTCACTATCATTTGCAAATGCAAAAATATATGTGAAAGAAAAGCAAATTGAATAGTGATGTACAAAACAGAACAAAATGGAAGTTTTCCACGTTAAAGAAAATTTTGACATTTCAACATGTTTTACATCTTCACATTCATGTTTAAGTAGAACTTCAGAACTGAAAAAAATCTGAAAACCATTCACAAGTATTCTAATGTCCCCAGTTACTGAACATTTGCCAAGTCCTTTATTTCAACATGCAGAAATTAATTTCTTCCCAATTTGTGATTTTTTCACGGATGGCCAATTGCAACATTCAGTGCTGAGGCCCAAATCCTTTCCTTCAACAATCTACTCACCATTACTCATGGACAGAAAATGGTGTCATGAACAGAAATGAGTGAAATACATCAACTGCCTGAAGCTGGTACCTCAGCAATTTCTATTAGCTAGGCTGCAGCTGCCACAATGTCCCATATCTCATCTGATGCAAGGACTAATCAGAAGGGGGCTTTATAAGAAAGATGGAAAGACATTTTTTACCAAGGCCTATAGTGACAGGACAAGGGGTAACAGTTTTAAACTGAAAGAGGGTATATTTAGATTGGATATAAGGAAGAAATTTTTTTATGAAGAGGGTGGTGAGACACTGGAACAGGTTGCCCAGAGAAGTTGTGGATGCCTCATCATTGGAAGTGTTCGAAGCCAGGCTGGACGGGGCTTTGAGCAACCTGATCTAGTGGAAGGTGTCCCTGTCCATGGCAAGGGGGTTGGACTAGATGATCTTTAAAGGTTCCTTCCAACCCAAACCATTCTGTGATTCTACAGCATTACGGAAACTGTGATCCTCCAAGGAATGACAATTGTAGGACAGAATGGGAACAAAACCTGCAAAAAAACCCATAAGGTAAAGTCTGAATTTAAAAATAATTTTCGAATGTATTATTTTAAACTAAAACCAGCTTTATTTAAAATAATATCTGAGTGATTTTGATGGGTAACTCAGATTTTCAGTGACATTTCAGGCAAGTTTCATACCATACCACTGATGCACTTCAAAGTTCTGTTTCCCATGTCATATGATGATCAATCCTTCTCTTTTTAAGCACAGTAATAACAACACATTGAAAATTATGTTATTCCTAACTTTAGGAAAAATATAAAAATATTCTCTCTCAACTCACAGTAAGTTATCTTTTTTCTACCTTTAACTCTTCTTCCCCTCACCGCTCCCCCGCTCCATGTTTGTGACAGAGTAGCACTACCTGACTCCTTCAGCTTCTTTCTTTCATTTGAAAATGACACCCAGGGTATAGAACTACCCTGCAAATAGCAGAGCAAAAGACATGCATGCAGTTGACTTGGTGTTCCTCACATGAACATTACATGCACATGACTCCTCTTCCTTTTTATTTCCTCAAGGGAAAGGTTTGTGTTTCAGACTACCAAAAACTCTTTGCAACAATTTTGATTTACATACCCTTAATTTTTCAGTAAAGATGGTCCTATATGAATTCTTACATAGGTCATTTAAACTTCCTGGAAGCAGATCAAGTTCTTCCTTTTCATGAGTGATTTTGTAGTAGACTGCCTGTTTATGCAGACTTCAGGAGATGAGAAAGTTGTTTCTTCACTGGGTTGGGCAGCAGAAGCCTACAACTCATCCCACAGAGTGCCAAGGAAAGCCTTTTCCTGCACCCACTTGCAGCTCAAATAGGCAGGAAACACAAAGTGCCACACGACATACCAAGAATCCTTCAAATGTTATCTGCCCAGCCCAACAGCATTCACAAACAGCCAACTATTTCTCCCCAACATCACTCCAAAATATACCCCCTTGTCTTCAGCAACTCAAATACCCAATGTGAGATTTTGGATGGGGGATTCCAAACCTCGCCCCCAAGCAATACTCTGATTCTCAAATCTTGCCACTTTGGCACGTTACAGAGGCCGACAGCTTCACATTATACCCTTGGCAACATATGAGCAAAAGAATCCAGGTCCGTAAAACAACATACTTTGATATAATTTTTAAACCATTCTGAATCTTTTGTATGCCACTGAACAAGTTTCTTCCTGAAACATCGCTGGTTTCCACCATAAAGCAGCCATTTTTGTAGGGTTTTCCTTGCCACCTAGAAAGAATAGCGATTTGCTATTTCATATATTTAATTTTTATTAACTCACAACAGCTTTCCCAAATAACTCTGATAGGAATACTTGCATGTTGTATTATGAACTTACAGAAACTAAAAAGGGCCCAGTGGAAAACAGGTGGCCCCAATTTTACTCATCACTCTGGGACACAACTAAAACTCAAGAGAAAAACAAAACAAAATTAAGAAAAGCAGATACAAATTCTTCCAAGTTTATTTTCTTTGCTAGCATAAAATCTAAAGCAATGACGATACATGTATGATCCCAATTCTTTCCTCATTTTCTTTGAACAGACTGGCAGATTACATATTTTTTCCATTTTTTTTTAAACCTACGGAGCATGCTATACATTATGCAAGTGTTTTACATTATAAAAAAATTACCACACATATTGGATTCTGTTTTATAGTATCGTGGTTGTTTAGTCTGTGCAGCTAATAGTTCTCTAATATTTCTCACTCACTTAATAAAAAACTTAATCCTAAAGATTTCCTTTTATTTTTAAGAGTAACATTTCATACTCATATGAGACATTTGAGCAACAACTATCCACAGTTTCACTTCATTTCAGCGTTCATAATATCCATTGTCTAGTTGTTTTACATTCACATGCATTTAAAGATTTTTTTTCCAACAAATCTGTACTGCTTGTATTAATCTCCATCAGAAAGCTTCCTTGCCATACCAAAGCTGACAATAAACACAGAAGCCTGAGATTAAAAAATTGAAATAGGCTTCAGCTAATGGAGACTAAATCCAAGAGCAAAATCCGTGGCTCAGTTTTTATTCACTGCTATTTGGAATCTATATTAATGTAGATTTTTTTTTCCCCCCTTACATCTTTTGATTGCTGAGAATCTTGCTTCCCACTGTTTCAGACAATGGAGGCTTAGAGAGCAGAAACAGTTTCAAGGGGTGGTGCACATTTAACTACCACTTCCCAGCCCTAAAAGCACACTGGCTTTTCTCTTCATTTGGACAAAAAGACAAGGAGGCTAATTGAAAACTCTTATCTTGGCCCATTTCTACTGCTTTATCTCAGTTAAGTACAAAATAGAGTTTAACGCAGGAATCACTTCATAAAATTCTGGTCTCTGAATACAGTTATACTTAATGACAACTCTTTGATCTGGCCTTCGACATCTATTACTCCAGTTAAAAATGAACCTTTTAATTTGGCACACAATGAATCTGTAACTGCAGTTGTATTTTAAAAACAGAGCTTTAACGTAACTTCATTCATAACCATACAGTCATTATTGCCTTCCTTTAAACTCCTCTTCTCCCATAACAGTTCAGAAACTCTATGTTTTTGAGTGCAGAGTGACTCATTTTTCTTGCACAAAGATTTCAAATTCATAATGAATACCCTATGGTTTAGAAGATTTTACTTCTGAAATGAAATCCATACATTACTCTATTCGATATTTTTTTTTTTGTGATAGTTTGATACTTTCATATGTCATTTTTTCCCCCATAGTGCTCATACTAATCCAATTCTATCTTGCAAGGATGTGAGATGTATCCATTTAGAATTCAAATTAGTAGTGCAGGTCAAGCTCACTAGTAAATTCAACAGCAAGAAAAACCAGAGGTAGACTCTCCTTCCCTTGCCAACACTAAGTATTTCCAAGGATATGCGTGTATGGGAAGAAAAAAATGCACTAACTGCAGTTCTCTATTTTCAGTGTTAAAATATTCCAGCTTTGCCTTCTTAACTGACAAAAAATGAGCAATATTTTTAAATGAGCTATCAGTGATTTCACTTCCATTTACAAAACTATATTGAATTTGTTTTGAGCAGATTTTTTCCTCTACATAAGAAAATTACTAAATGTTTTGTTCAAAGTATTGCTGTATTTATTCTTGCCAGATTTTACTTTTTTTTGTTCTGGGTGATACCTTGGCATGCTCAGGTAATCCTATCGGAATCAACAGAATAAGACCTTGTGCAACATCAGTGCAACAGGACATTTACTGAAACGTTAGACTCCTACTGACAGACCTCTGTGCTCAGGGCAATGACCCTGATGCTTGTTCCAACCTCTGCTGAAGTTAAGGACTGAAATCTGCTCATGTCTACTTGTACTTCTTCAACCAAAGAGCATTACATACCTACTCCTGCTGGACTCCGAGCTTGTCTGTGGATGCCATGAAGCACATACCACGTGAGAATTTCACAAGTGTTAATAAAGTGTGATTGAAGCCTCCTTCCACATTGTTAAAACTTTCCTACCATGTCTTGATAAAGGATTAGAAACAAAGTTAGCTTGTACAAATATATACAGTACTGCTCAAAGGTTGTATTTGACAATAAAAGTAAATTCATCTAGGGACTATATATCATTTAAGACCTAGTGCCAGAGAACTAAAGAACCGTTATGACAGGAAATTCTTAAGGAAACTCAGGAACACATATATATATGATCATATAATATATTACACATTACCATGACAATTATAGAAGCAAGTTTTTAAAATAAAAGACCTAAGGTGTATGAGATCATAGCTGAAAACAATCACCCAATGCCAAGATATTTTTAGGGTAATGACTAAGTTACGACTGAAAAAGACCACCTTAAAATACTGTTTTATCTTGTAAAGAGGACTTCATTCCTATGCCACACAGCAGGGCAAAAAGAGAGATCTTCCTGCATTTTTACACTGATGTGCTGCTTTTATTCTTATGTGTTTACACATACAAGTACAAAGCAATAAAGAGAATTAGTGTTCAATGTTCAAAGTGTGAGTCTGGGCACTGGAAACTACAGTTTCCTTTTTGGAAGTCATGAGTGACCCAAGTCCCAATACAAAACGGTACCTCTCCCCCCAGCACTCATGGGGTCGGCTATTACCTCCTTTTTCTAATCCCTAGTTCATTAATATCCTTCCTCTTTATATATATCTGTCATTCATTCTGAGTCTGAGACTTCTTTCATTGTGTTCTCCTATAGTCTCATATATAAATGTCCTTGTCAGCTTTCCTCCTGTACCATTCCTCTCTCAGTTGTACCTTGGTCTCAGTGCACCATCCCATCTCTCTCATAGATGCACAAGGAATGTTCTCCTCTTCTTGCCTGGGGCATCACTAAACTCTGGGGTGATGTCTTTGATACTGAAGGTATTAGTCTGAGCTGCTTATACTATCAAGTCCTCCCAGATATTCTTTTAGTAATTAATAAAGATAGATCCTGAACCCTGACAATTAGTTCAAGAATGACAACATATACAATGGATCAGGCTGATTAAAAGTCTGGGGATCTTCTCCCCCTCTTTCAGTTCTTGCTTGTCTCTAAGAGTGAAATTCTCTTGAACAAAGACACTTTATGTATGCATATAGTCTGAGAGACTTGAGTGACTCTGGAGGGGAGATAAGGCATTTTGATATGGAATATCACAATTGCTGGGTTTATACAAAAGTCCAAACATAGCTAGTTTCCTGTACTGTATTTATTCTGAAAGTTAGTTTTTTGTGAAGAATCAGGTGTAGAGCTCAACTCTTCTCATAGACTACTTTTATGGGGGAAAAAACAAACACTAAGAAAAGCTAAAAAGCCAAACAAACACTGATAGAAAAAGTTGCTGCAAAAAACTGAAACTATATTCTTATATTTAGCTTTCCAAAGACTTTTAAATAAAACGGTATTAAGGCAACAAATATTTGTGAAAAAAAATTTCATTTTAACAGAAGTGGATTTAATACAAGAATACTTTTTTGAGAAAAAAAAACTTTTGCAAAGCAACAATCTATATCACCTTAAGTATCTACTGCAAGAAATTTATTTTCTATTTCTGATTTTCCATAAATATCTCTCAACTCCCTCAAATTTAGAGGCATATTTAGCTATGTTTTGAGATCAACAATTCAACAGTTTCCTTGTTGAATCACATAATCCTCTGCATCAATTTCCCCTAGTTTCATGTCTTCTGTATAGATTTCTGTTACAGCATTATCTCCCTTGACTAGTGCAAACAGTACACGTACATTATCCTCACTGCTCCTTGACGATCTTTCAAAATTCCTTGCCCATTCTCCACTAAATTTTCTATTTTCAAGGCAACTAATGGTCCAACCTCTGTAACTCTGTTAAACAACTAATCCTATTAGACTGATAGAATTATACTACAGTCTTTGTACTATACTATAGTCACTACAGTTCTCTGCACAGCCTCCAAAGCAGCAACAGAAGTACAGCAAATGGAGCTTCCATGAGGTGCCTGCAGCTCTTATTTCCCACTCCCAATAAGCCCTGCTGTATCTGCATTTCGTGTGTAGTTTTCTTTTTTCCCTTCAAGAGTAAGCCCCTGATTCCCAGTAATAGAGTGGATTTTTCCCCAATTAGCCCAGCTTCTCCATGACGCTTTCTGGGTCCTAGAACTACTGTTTTACATTTTCTGTATTAAACTGCATTTAGCACCTGTGGGTTCATGCAGCCAGAGTGATCGAACCCTTCCGAGCTTGCTCACACTGTTACTATTTTCCTGCACTCAAAGTATTATCCAACTAACTCAGAAAAAAAAAATACTAAGAGGCTAATTTAGATACTGAAGTAAACATGGTTACATCCTATAAATACACAAAACAAGCAGAGAGAAATAGGTGACCTTTTAGGACTCTAACAGGCACCACTTAAGAACAAATAGGTCCCAACTTTTATAATGTCATAGTTGCTTTCCAGCTGAGCACAACCTGCTCTATTCACAAAGTTGTCTACTACACTACACTGATAAATTATTTTCACAGTGCCTAAAAGAACAGTTAAAGGACTTGAGTAAAGATTTTGTAAGTATGGTCTTATCTAAAGCAAAACAAAATACTAAGCTGCTACTACAGTTATAGACGAACGACACTAAAATCTACACTCAAAGTTAGCAGAATTAAAAAAAAAAAAAAAAGATTAAAAAAACAGAGAATGGTATTTTACCCATACACATTTACAGAAACTGCTGGTTATCCTGGTAACCTGGAGCTATGCTCCAGGCAATCTCCCAGGCAGTAGATAACAAAATCACTTTGGGATTCTTACTGACACAAAAGACATTCTTATAAGACAGACTTTTGATTTGAGAAGTTAGAAGTATTTGATACAACAGCTGTGAATCTCATTCTGTACCAAGACTGAATCTGCTCTGCTTATGGTCCCCCATATATCTTATTAAATTGCATCAATGAGGAACTGCAGGACAAAGTTTCCAGCACGCTAGCAGTGGGACAGGTAGCTACGCTGTATCCTTTTTTTATTCTAACATTTTTTAAAATCTTTTGTTTCTCTGTTATATAGTTATTGGCTTACATGTGACTATGTAAACTTGGGGGTTAGTAACCCTGAGTCACAATCATTACGCTATTAGGGACGATGGAAAGAAACAAGCATATCCTAAGTCTAGTTATCTCTTTCATCTCATGCAGTGCTTATAACCAGGCTAGGAAGTCTCGGAGTCACTCTGCTCTCTCTTCTTTCATATCCTGGAGAAGTCTTACTGTTTCGGACCAACTCGCTAACTTATATTTACAACTGCACTTAATTTCTTTTGGGAAAAGACCTAATCCCTTTGCTTCTGTGACCTAATTAAAAAGTTTGGGTGCAGGTGAAAAGAGGCAATACATGTAATTTATCCTTTAGTTCCAATCCTTCAAGCGTTATTCACTCATCTTTTTATAATTTCAGAACTCAATGCACAGCATCATGCAGTGTTCCTAAAGTATTAAGATTAGGGATGCATAACAAATACGTATTTGCCAATTAGATCAGTAAAGGTTTAGCCTTAAGAGCAAAGGAGAAGGTTGGGTGTCAGGAAGAAGAGAAAGGCACAGGGTAAATACATTCCAAAGAAACTGAAATGTCCTGAGGTCTGTGCCAGCACAAAATTATTACTGAAACCTCATGAAGCAAAGTCAGCAGTGACATCCTGATACACAGGACAATTTATATTTATAATCTAATACTTAAATCACTAAGTCAAAATAGTGGCAGAGAGAGAACTGAAAACCATCAGAATAGAAAACAGATTAAATTATCACGTAGGAATAGCAATCTTTTTTTTCCACAGATCTTTAGCTGGTGCTACTTGGAGAACAGCGATGGCAATATTCAATTCCCCAGTGAGAAAATACAATACCAGCCAACGTTTCACCTAATAATATTACAACAGACTGTTTGTATTCTTTGTATTAAGGGGATATCTACTACCAAGAAGCCGTCCATGCTTAGATGGCACGCCTCAGCATTTATCATATATATAAATAACATGCTTATAAACCAATTGGAAAGATTTAGCGTACTAGCTGCTGAAAACAGTCATTGGTTTAACATAACAGACAAAGAGCAAGTGAGATTATTTAGATCATTTATTTAGAAAGTTGGGTCAAATTAAATGTTCCAAATAACTATGGGATTTGTCCTGTTGACCAGCTTGCTCAAGATAATAATGACCGATTCACTCTGAAATGCTGTATCAAATACAATTGATTTCTGCAATGTCAGAAAAGGAAACAGCATGAGAAAAGGAAGTGCATGTTAGGGGAAACCTAGGTATATTGAGCATCAGGGCCAGACTATGTTGTTTTAGTATTAATTACATACTAAGTAAGACAAACCACCACAGCACAACTTAAAGGTAATGCTTTTTTCAATGGTATAACCTAAAGCAGAACCTACTAGTTAGGCTTTTTCCTTATTCCAGGATTTTTTAAATCATCAGCTAACTGCCTTTGTGGGCATCCGATGACGTTACCTCCTGGCTGGTGCGGTGTTTGTTTTTTAGCTAGATAGTCGTGCACGCTACAATATGCAGCTACATTGCTGCATTTAAGAGGTCATTGGTTTAGCATCAAAAAGGTCACAAAAAGCAACCACATTGACTGTGATCCTCCTCTGAATCCCTAAGCACTCGACTGGTATGACTTGGGAGGTAAAGGAAAGTGACTGGAAGGTTTTACTCAGTAGAGGGTTTCCAAGCAACCTTGCACAGTTGAGCAGCTTCAAGCAATGGGAACAATGGCTATCTTTGGCAAGGATCCATTAAAGGGAAGCCTGCAGCAACACCATTGTATTTCCACCACCAGCGGCTATAAATACAGGCTATGTTAAATAGGATAAGAAATAGAAGAAAAACAAACCCGGGAATGGGGTGAGCAGAAGGCTGTGCAGACTGACTAATTTTTGGCGTTGTTTTAACTCCAATTCTTGCAGAATATAGTAAAAGAACTAAAAAGCATTGCTTAAAGCACAAAACTTTGTACTGTAATATTTCTAATACATTTGGAGTTTTGGTCTAAGCACAGTCCTGACATACAGCAAACATAACTAGGTGTTGTGAAATTGCCAGTCAGTCTCACAATGCGTTATCAGTTCAACTCCTTAAAGCTATAATTTACATCCTTGCTGGGACATTTTAAGGTAGGTCAGGCTTGGTCTTTTTCACATTGTTATCTCATGCTTACAGAAGATCTCTCAAAAATCTAAGCAATCCAGCCCACACATGAGTGAACTGGTGGTGGTTCTGAAGAGATGCAACTTGGATGCCAGACAGCTACTCAGTGGTTTTAGACTGTAAATTGCAAGATAGGTAGAAGAATTAAGAATATGGTGATATATTTTTTTTATTATTTCTTACAGCCATGTTTTTAATGAAACTGCTAAAAATCATTTCCTTTAAACACTGCATCCAAATTATTTATGTTATGTGGGGCAACCTGATATGAAATCCTACAATTTTCTACCATTAGCATTTAGGATCAATTTGCATACGCCTTAAAGCTTGCCTCTTTCTTTTTAAAAAGAAGCCTGACGTTTTAATTGAAATGTTTGTAAAGGAAATTCAGTATGTAGAGAAATAATTTAGAAGATGTCATTAAATAAATTAATCTGACTGGACTTCCTTTGAACTCCCGTAGCTTCTGTGCAACTGATTTTCTTTTCAACAAATACGCAACTATAATTAAGGATTTTTTGAGCTTTGCAGAAACACAGAATCTTGTAATACCAAACAAATAACTGAAAATTCGCAATATGTTTGGTACTACCGATAGTTTCATATTTGGCATTAAACAGTGTAGTTTATTTCCTACAATGTCAATGGAATTACATTTGCAGGAATAAATCATCAGGTATATTTTCTGTTTTCAGCAGATATTTTTGTGGTACATCTTACCAGAGTGCTAAAATACCTTGGAAGAAAACAAAAAAAGAGTTGGTAAAGGCAGAGATTGTAAAACTAAAAATATCACTGATTCTCCTTTGAAAATAAAATACTGGACTGCCTGTCATGCTCTGATAGACTTAGAAAAAGCATAAAGGAACAAATTACTCAGTTGCTGTGCAGTAAAAATAATCTATAGATAAGTGAGGCCAATTTACAAGCCTCTGTTGAAGAACTGTTCTTGTACCAGGGGAGGTGTTGAGCAGTACAATTTAACATTCATTCAGCCAAAACAAATAAATTAAGACGTGTAATGCTGAATAATTACACCTGTTGCCATACAATTTTTTGAAAGTTCAATAAACTACTTTTAAAATTTCGGGGGGGGGGGGGGGGTGTCAAGTAATTTTAACCCCTATTTTCTTATTTTAATCAAATCAAAATAATAATTTATCAAATATTTGTCTTAGCTCTTTACAACCATATTGAGCAATAAAGAGCATAATTTCTGACGCGTTTCCCATTATGCAAACAAGTTCTCCTTGCATAACAAATTTAAAATAGTGATTTTCTCACATTATTCCAAATAAAGGTAGAATATATCTTTCTCTACCTTTCTATTATCCTATTACAGCAGATGGTAATGATGCATAATCAGATTTAAGAGTCTCATTCAGATCAATTTCTGTATTTTCTACCATCATTTAACCATTTAGATTGTTTGCAAACCGTCTTTAATATACAAAAAAGACATTTGCATCAAGCTGTGCTCATTCAGGCACACACAGAAAAGCTTTACACAAACTGAAGTTATTGTACAGCCAGTCATTAAGTTCGTATACCTGAAAACTTAACTTGCATAAGTTTGTACATATATTCAATCTTTAGTCTCAACTTAGGATACGGGGCTTTTTTTAGTGTCTTTCATCAGTGTAAATGGTTATTGCACAGTTGGATTTTTTTTTTCTTCCCCTTTGAGCTCTCACCATCTAATCAACCCAGAACCCAGATTAGGACTGTCATGTTGCGTCAGGAGTTTACAGTGAGTGCTCACTAGAGTGCCTTTAATCCTCCAAGGTTTACTCAAATGTCACAACCATCTGGAGGAAAAGGAGACTCCTTGCTGGGTTCCACTGACCACAAATTATTTGTAAGGAGAGAAAAAGACAATAGAAAGCAAAATGCTAAATATTTTCTCCCCTCCCCCTCAAACACACCAAAGCACACCCACAGAACTACTTTTGATATCGTGAACAAAATCAGGAACAACTTCACAACTTCACTCTAACTACTAAAACTTATTAGATGTGTAAGGTCATTTTTGTTATTACAGGCCCAGAAGACCAGATAACGCAATATAATGAGAATACTTCAATGAAAACTCATCCTAAGTGTTTGTAATTATTTTTACAATATATAAACATCTTGTTTAGACTAGAGACCCATTATATTTTGTTCCTTGTCAAACACTCTGAAGTTACATTCCATGTTTGGAAAAAATTATAGATTCTTTACTCCAGACTTTTTACTCATTTGTAACTCAGAGATACTCATAAAATCACTGTGACAAACTTAAAATGACATAAATATACGTTAAGTTACAGGGAGCTCATATTGTCTTAATCAAATTACAATAATATAATGGCAGCTTTACCAGAGCTTTTATTAGAAAGTGGAAATCTGGCAAAGAATAAAAATATATGGCATTATAGTTTGCTCATAGCTTTTACTTCAGAGCAGTGAGGGGGGTTTTTTGTACACCCAATGCAAGCCCTTGCTGTCTATAAGAAATAAATCTGGATCTAGTTTTCCTTTCTCTTTTAGAAGACGCATTTCTAATCCTCTTCTCCAAGGAAAGCCACTTCCTTATCTGGCATGGACAAGACTGGGAAGCCAGCTGCATCCCATTCTTTAAATAACTGCATCTGCAGCTGTAGTTACTTTCTATGCACCACTTAAAAGTGCTTACCTGTGTTTAGTGTTAATCTTCCATTTTAAAAATTAAGAAAAATAAGGAAAGAAATAGGTATTGTAGGCACTTTTGCTCCACTTTTGCTATACTTGTCAAAATGTGTGGCATTCCTGTTTTTACTTCCTGCTTCTTCTCTGCACAATATTTCATGGTTTAAAAGTTAAGGGAGTGTGAAAATACATAACAGGAGTGGAGAGCTTCCTATGGTCATCAGCAGAACTGGAAGAGCTTTTTTCCAGTTAACAAGTCACTGTCCAAATTTTGCCTTTTCAGCCTAATAAGTTACTTCAAAAAAAAAAAAAACAAAAACAAAAAAAACCCAAACATTTTCAGAAGTAAATGCTTTATTGCTTACAAAGTGTATGTCAACAGCATCTTTGACTATTCATTTTCTGTAAGCTCAGTTTCATGTTTGCTCATTTAGATGCCATGGTATTGTTTCAGCTGTAGAACTGACTAGCTAAACATTAGGGTTTATTACTCAAGGTGTCACTGGATTACTTGTAATTGCAATGGAGTGCCCTTGTTTCCTATTAATATATCTATTTAGCAAAATTTCAGCCAAATTGTATACTTATTTGCAACATGTTCATTTAGTCATCTAAGCTTCTATTCTCTTAAATGGAATCCTTGATCTCCAGTATTTACATTCATGAGCTTGTAAGTACCGCAGTGAAAGTCAGAGGAAAAATAACTCTTATTTCAGAAATAATGACAACTAGATCTTACCAATTCTGTATCTGCTTTTGCTTCACAAGCTGTAGGCACTACTTGAAATTAGTTTCTGATACTTCATGATGAACCATCCTTATGCGCTGCGTAGGGCAGAAAGCACTATTTCTTTTCTCACAGATACATGACATGTTCAGTTTTCATTATAAAAGAAAACATGACGTTTTGATTCTTGTCCATACTATATTACTTTATTCACTCATAAGGAAGTACTACCTTCAGAACTGAATTTGAATTAATCATTAAAGCCAAAAAATGTTTTGTTGTAAGAAATATGAAAATGTCAGCTGAATTCAAAACACAAGAAAAACCAAGCTAATGTTTTCAATGCTTTTCTTTGAACTGAAAATGGGAAGACAACAATACTGTCATTAGATCCTTCAAAATAAATAAAACAGAGGTTTACTCTGAGTTTTAAAAACTATCTTGCAAAAGTCAGTTTTATTTATACTCCTTATACTTTCCCCAGGAAAGAAGTGCAATCTTCACTCCCTTGCCTTATATCCACCTACCGAACATTAGGCAGCCAACTCAGCCTGAGGAGTAAGACATGCTAGGTCATCAAAATCATTCCAAAATCTAAAGCTCTACAAATGCACAAAATGTATTTTCTTCTAATTGTTTATAAAAGAGAAAACAGTTTTTGTTGTGATGACTGTCCTGCTACTGTGCTTCTTGTACCTGCATGTGACATGGGTTGGCAGAGGGTACTTGAGTCCGGTCAGAAGTCAGAGTCAAATAATGAGAACTAATTGATACTTGCTCATCTCTGTTCTCAAACAAATTTACTTTCTAAAATTGAATAAGTACTGTGACAAGATACCATAGTTCTCAGAATTCAATAAAGGTATTAGATGTTATCAGCAAGCTTTTAAACAGTATTAAAACACAGAAATGGTCTAAGCTTATCATTCATGGGAATCATTTATTTTAAGAATAATAAATTTTTTCTAATTTGGCACATTTGTATAGCCATAATCTTTAGGCTTTAGGCTTTAGTTATACAACAAATAGCTACAACTCATTCTCCATACTAACAAAATCACACAACTTCTTCAAACTTTTACCTAGCAAAGTTGTGACTATCTATAGAAAAGGTAAAAAATGTCATCAGAAAAGAAATATGTATTAAATAACCCTTAATCCACTGAAAAAGTAAAAGCAATATGAAAAAAAACCTTTCTGCTATATTCTGAGCAGGAACTGGACAGGTTCAGCAGAGCAAGAGCAAAATGAGCTTCAGCAATGTATTTTTCAGATCTGTGAACTGATACTAAGTACCAATCACTATGACACACTGGTTCAATCAAGCACCAAAAGCTGGAAAGAAATTGATAAAGAACAGGCAAACAAAAATCTCACATAGATATCATTCCTATATGCCTATGTTGTGCCAGCAGCAACTGGGATACTGTTCAACAGCTAAGAGCAGATGTTATGTCCTTTTGATTTTGTAAAAAAATTAAAAGACACAAGCAATACAAAAGCGATAGCACAACATAATGATAGATACTACTGTCATGTTCTCAAAGAGGCAGTAATGAAGAAGGTTCAGAAACTTCTTGAGTGGATATATCAACATAGAAAGTTCATCATCTTTTCTGCAAAGCCCATTGACAGCAATATCGCTATTAAGATGTGCTGCAATCCGAACAGTGTAGACAGAAATTACATCAAAAGCAATTTTTGTAGTAGGCACTTTGCATATATAATACAAACATTGATTACAGGGATCTCAATTTAAGGTAAGTCAGTAGCTGCTTCACTGACGTTTCACCAGAACAAGGTAAGGCTTCGGACTACCACCGTGAAGCCTCATCTCCCAGACTTTTAGTCATTCCGTCATGCACTGAGTCCACAAATGGGTAATTAAGAAACACAGATCCCATCTTACACCACGTCCAAGTACTGATGCTTCAATACCAACTGAGATGCTTGGCAGAAGGGTCACATTGAAGCATAAGGTTGTGTTTGCACTCACTAAAAAGCAAACTACAAGCAACAAATATTACGGCTATTTTTCACAGGACAGATGGCATGGTGTTCTGCCTTAAAGTAAATTTAAAATTTCAAGACAGAGAGATGGGGCAGATGAAATACAGACTGACCTTGTCTGTAGAAGTCAGAAAGCAACACTGCCAGGGAGCTACTAATACAATCCAATAAGATTAAAAGAGTATGCTTTTCAGCAGGTCTCCATATGAAAATAACCAGTGATAATTAATGAAGTGATAGGATGCTTTAGAGAACGAAGCAGTACATTTCATGTTTAGGGCCTACGCTAATGAAGGTTCTTTCTACATGCTACATTCATAAAGAACGTGCGTTCCCCAAACATGTACCAACAGCAGTAGAGAGGATCACTGCTCACAACCTCCATGACCTGAGTAGAGAAAGACAAAGCAGTCAAGAAATTTAGAGAAAAAGACATGTACTGAATCCTCAAGAAACACTTGCTGGGTGCAGGGAGAGGGGACTCAATTTGAATTACTCGATACAATTTAGCAAACTTTATTATATTTCCTTGAACAGTTGACTAGGAGCCATGCACTGTTCCTACCGTACTTTATGCTAATATAATTTGACTTTTGAAATCTGTTCCAGGGACTGCATTTACCTGCATAACCTGCATAAACCAACAGGTTTCTACTGTAAAATTCTTGAATTTCTCAACTTCAACAGTTGTTCTTGAATTACTTATTTGCTTAATTTCTTGAGAATAAATTGTACCTATGATATGATTATGCTATTACTGCTTCATACACTGAAAGCAGATGATAAAAGCACAAAACAGTGTGCACACATCTTAATATTTAAGATAATTAATGCATAATACTGAACTATATTATTAAAAACTATTTAGTGTCAGAAATGTTCGAACATTTTGCTAATGCATCCTGTTGGCTTTGAAAAAGAAGTAATCCCAGATGCTTATCTTTTGATAATGTGCATCTGATATAAATGAAGATGAGTCTTAAATGTAGTATTTTCATATGAATGGTATGATTAGAATTTTTTATAAATCTCTTGAAAAGGCACAGATCAACAATCAGGTTCATATCATCAATCAGATTCAGATCATTACAGTATGAATATTTTTAAGTCTGTTTAGTCACCAGATTCACCATACAACCTATCTGCTTCTTCAGGTGTACAATAAAACACTCAATCATGTTAGCCCCAGTAATATGCAGTGCTCCCTTCCAGCTGTCTAACCTTATATAAATAGAAGGCATTTTAAATAAAAAACCAAACAATATATCAGTGTGAAGATATTTCTACTGATGTCTATTAGAAGACAGCAAAGATGTAAAAAATTAAACAATTAAGGCAAATAAGGATAAGCATACTTGTGATATATATGAATGCAGAAATAAAACAAACATAGTGGGCAAATATACCAACACACCAAGTACTATGTACTATAACCAACTCCTCAAAGAAACGAATTTAGGATTCAAAAATTCTTAGATCTTTTCCACACTACAACGAAAAAAAAGGTTGCTAGCACAGACTTACTGTTTCTTTGATAAAATGAAGAGATATTGAGAGTCCTCTCACAATAAGTTTTGTAGACATTTCCTATTTCCATCCCACTTATATGTATAATAAATACGTAGAATATGTAAAACTTATACAGGGATTTTTTTAAAAGAAGCATTAAAATACTTACAAAAAGAGGTTGGTTTATTTAAAAAAAACTGAGCAAGAACACCAAGCAAGGAGATTCAAGGCTCCTTGCTCAGCCACTGGAGAGATGTCACTTGGGGGCACTCTGGAGAAAAAACATTCCCTCCCAAGTTTCTCCCAGAAAGAGTCGTCTGCTCTCCACTGTTAGCCTGCATTGTCAGTCAGCTCTACCTACATAAACTGAATGACAGGTGAAGAGTAAAGGAAGTGCTTATGTAAGTTTTCTTTATTTATACAACTTTTTAGTGTAATCTACTTCGCATTACTTATATGTATATTTTTCATTTATCAAAGCTTTCAAATGTGGGGAAGAAAAACCTTATGGTCTAGGAAAGACAGTATGGTGGGTTGACCCTGGCTGGATGCCAGGTGCCCACCAAAGCTGCTCTATCACTCCCCCTCCTCAGCTGGACAGGGGAGAGAAAATAAAACGAAAGGCTCGTGGGTCGAGATAAGGACAGGGAGATCACTCAGCAATTACCGTCACGGGCAAAACAGACTCGACTTGGGGAAATTAGTTTAATTTATTACCAGTCAAATCACAGTAGGATAATGAGAAATAAAAACTAAATCTTAAAACACCTTCCCCCCACCCCTCCCTTCTTCCTGGGCTTAACTTTACTCCCAATTTTCTCTACCTCCTCCCCCCAGCAGCACAGGAGGACGGGGAGTGGGGGTTTGGGTCAGTTCATCACACGTTGTCTCTGCCGCTCCTTCCTCCTCAAGGAGAGGAGGACTCACACTCTTCCCCTGCTCCAGTGTGGGGTCCCTCCCACGAGAGACAGTCCTCCACGAACTTCTCCAACGTGAGTCCTTCCCACGGGCTGCAGTTCTTCACAAACTGCTCCAGCGTGGGTCCCTTTCACAGGGTGCAGTCCTTCAGGAACAGACTGCTCCAGCGTGGGTCCCCCGTGGGGTCACAGGTCCTGCCAGCAAACCTGCTCCAGCGTGGGCTCCTCTCTCCACAGGGCCACAGGTCCTGCCAGAAGCCTGCTCCAGCGCGGGCTTCCCACGGGGTCACAGCCTCCTTCGGGCATCCACCTGCTCCAGCGTGGGGTCCTCCACGGGCTGCAGGGGGACAGCCTGCCTCACCATGGTCTTCCCCACGGGCTGCAGGGGCATCTCTGCTCCGGCGCCTGGAGCACCTCCTCTCCCTCCTTCTTCACTGACCTTGGTGTCTGTGGAGTTGTTTCTCTCACACATTCTCACTTGTCTCTTCAGCTTCAGTTGCTGTTGCGCAGTAACTTTTTTCCCCTTCTTAAATATGTTATCCCAGAGGCACTACCACCATTGCTGATGGGCTCGGCCTTGGCCAGTGGCGGGTCCGTCTGGGAGCCGGCTGGCAGTGGCTCTGTCGGACTTAGGGGAAGCTTCTAGCATCTTCTCACAGAAGCCACCCCTGTAGCCCCCCCTGCTACCAAAACCTTGCCATGCAAACCCAATACAGACAGACAAAATTGCCATCCAACAAACAATTCCAGATGATATTTATCCATCACAATTTAACCAGATCATCAGCGATTACTTCTGACACACTATGGCACTCAAACACAAGGAGGAGTGCTTTATCTTATGTTTTTTGAGCCTGTGATAAGTTTGTGAATTAAAGGATATATATAAAGCTGTTCTAAACATAATTTGGCTCACTGAATTCACATCTCTGTGAACTTTCACAGAACAGAAAAACACCCTTCAATGTAAATATCCTTCCTCATAGACTACAAAAAGGAAAATACAAAAATGTACAGAGAAAATGGGTTTAACTTCATGAGAAGAAAGGAGATTTGGTTTTTTAGGTATGTTAAACAAGAAGTGAATCCCGATTCTTTTAAATTACTCCTACTGACTGTTAAATCTTGGGTCTGGGTTTTTTCTTGATCTTAAGCGTTACTTTATTGCAACAACAAGAGTAAGTAATGGATTCACTGATGTTACCTCCTTCTGGAATCACTTCACAGGTGCTAAATTCCTTGCGCATTTTGATTTCAGGAAACGAGATCGACAGCACAGAGCAAACCGGCCAAAAGACACATTATGCTGGGCTAAAATTAAGACAGCCCAGATGGGTAAACACTATCAACACAAAAGCCTGCAACAGGTACTCATAAATCATGCAACAGAAACCAAATATTGGTTGGAAAAGGGAGAGGGAACAGAACAATGACACAGTTGGTTTTGATTAAAACGGAAAAAAGCCTGAAAATTCTGGGTGTTCAACACACGGGCGCAATTTCAGAAATCTATGTGACATCAGTTGCTATAAACCATAACGGTTGTCCAGAGAGTATCAGACTGCACCAGGAACTTTGATTTTATTTTTAGAATTTTACAATACAAAGAGGGCCCAATTTTTGCAACAACAATCAACAAACCTTTATTTTATGGCAGCATGGCATCAAGAAACAATATGCCTTCCCTAAATATAAGTACTAATCCTGTCAAGTTAATACAATCAGTAGTGTTCCGCTAGATTAAACTTTCGGCTGGATGAAACAGCTCATTTTATCCACTTGCTATTCTACTGAAGTTAATTCCTGTCTAAATAAAGAATGACAAATACTGAGCCACTTCTTATTTTGCTAACTCACGTAAAGAAGTATATTAAAGTACAAAGAAATCCAAACAAGGGAAGGTAATAATCAATTGGACAAAAGTTCACAATGAAGTTCATCTGAAGGTGAATAATGAATTTTAACTGGTAATATATTGATGGGGGTGGGGGTGAGTTAAAGACTTGGAAGTAGGAAAAAAGATGCAAGATCATGAACCATAAAGAGACATTTATTAGCCAGATTTTGAATGCGTTGCTTTATGAGTATAAACTGTAAATACGGTATTAAAATTAATTTAAAATTAATTTAAATATGTTATTTGTAGAGGGATGGTAAGAAAGGTTGAGATGGATGTGTCCTTACCCTTTATTTATATCTATGTAAATATATATCTATATAAATTTATATTTATATTATTTATACCTGGAAAACTAGACTGATAGTATGTTACCTACTTCATGTCTTACTTCTCTACAGGAGTTAGTATCAAAGTACAACAGTTCCGAGACCAGTAATCCTAGAACCTGCTATGTGAGTACAAACGGCTGACAGAGAAAACCTTCACTGAATGCATTTTTTCAAATGTTCTAAGAAATACAGCACTGAAGTCCATCTACATAAAAGAAATCAAAACACAGCAGTATTAAGTTATAAAAATCAACAGTTTCCATGGAAAGCAGAGAGAATAAGTTGGATGGTAGGCTTTCGGAAGGTATCCATAAGATGTTTAAACCAATCTTTGGAAAACAGAAACTTTTGAAAGCAATCAGTCAAGAACATTCAGAATTAGTGGGGTAGGCATAGATGCTAAAAACAGCTATTCTCATCCCAGGTACACCACCAAATCACTACATGCAATTGTTTAAGATCTATTTATATTGTTTATTTATTACAGTTCTATACCTTTATGATTTACTTGTATTTTAAAGGCACAGATCTGCTTTATAAGGTGAAAAAGTGTTGGAACCAAGAACCCCAGAAAGAATTACCCCATGCAATTCCCAAGGGGAGCTCATCTTGTAGAAATAGCTCTGCTATCCTCTAAATTGGGCTACTAGGCAGCCACGCCAGAAGCTGATGAATGTTTGAAAGCATGAGTGTGTGATCAATACAAGAAAAAAGACTGTTGGCTCAGCCGAATGAGCTAATAATTTTGCCCATTTTCCACGCTGTCTTTTCCAAGCAATAGGCTATGATGACGGGGAACGTGAGAGCAGCCACCAGCATTCGGACAGATTGAAAGCCCTGTTTAATTCTTTGCCCCATGGCCAACACCAAGGATACCTGCACACCACCTCTGTGATCTGTCACACGAAGGCTCTAAGCCAATTTACCAGACGACACTTACTTTGGTAAAAAAAGCAAAAAAACATTGATTTATTGAAAAAGGCTATGTTTGAATGTTTTGTTGTCAGAAGTTGTTCCACCCTATGAAGCAATAAGGAACATTTGATCAAAGAGAAAAAACTAATGTAGTTCAGACCAAATCAAGAGAAATATTAACCTCACCAGGAAAACCTTCTTTCAAGTTAGGTGATTTTATAAAGTAAGAGTGCAAATGAAGGTTGTTAAAAGAAAACAAGTCAAAACAGCTGGGTACAAAATTGACACTGTTTGGCTAAGAGTAAGAAGGCCATAGGGAAAGTTATAAACTTTACACTTGCTACTGGCAGTCTCCAAATCCCCTAAGTTCTGCAGGAAAACAGCATTGGCGGGCTCATTCTGACCAATTACTGTCAATTGACCAGACAAAATATTTATAGTTTGATTTGTTGCTCCCTAAATAAGAGCAATCAGAAAGCAGTAATGCCACTATCAGCACTTACTTAATTTAAACAGCAGTGGTAAGTTTTTTGTCTGTCTCTGGACATCAACTTCAAGAGGGTACCTTAAAAAAAAATTCAGATCCTGACATACACTCACTATTACTTCCACCTCCTAACCATTTTTCATCCTTCAAAAAATGCAAATGTTTAGATCCATTAAGAATGGTAAACCTGTCTGTTAAGCACAGCACTGCTAATTGCAGAGATGGATACAAAACCACTCAAAAGGCAATTATACATTCTCTTTAATCTGATAATTTAAAAGGGGGTAAATTCTGCCACATAGTGCCTTTCAATCGAAGACTGCTTATTTAACACTCCTTTACTAGAATAAACCATGACTTTTTTCCAGCATTTATTTTTTTCTTCTTGTAGTAAAGACTGATCACAACGAGTTTCTTCATGAAACTTCACAGCAAACGTATCAAATATAAAAGCCTTGTCGAAGAGGTACACGGTTCAAGTATGTTTTCTCAAGAAAAAGCATATGCTAGAAAAAACATTACCTAAACACACAAACACTTTAGTCAAAATTCCAAAATTAGATATCAAACCTCAGTTGGAACCATCACGCTTTATCTGAGTAATACATTGAAAGTTTCATGAATTGTCTTTCAAAAAGGAAAGAAACATGCTCAAGAAATGTCTTCCCTTTCAGAATTAATAAATTACTAAGTATTTGTTCAAAACAATTCTCGTTTGTACCAGATGAAATGCTTACTGCTCTAAGAACCAAAGCACAGTTTTACATAGGCTAGCTTTTTTCATGCCCTGGTTGCTTCACTGATTTTAAATTGAGGGAATTTTGACATACCTGTCACAACTAAGACCTATAAAAACAAATCTAAGGCAATAATATAGTCCACCCGTAGCACTGAAAGCATATTTCACCTAAGCAAATCGCAAGTTCCTTGGATTGTTGTAATAGCCAATGTGAACATTAGCCTTAATTGGTTATTAAAGGCTAACATGCTTTAAGTGACAGACAGGAAAATATGACTGTTTCAGTGACACATTAAATTATAGAAATTCTAATAATCAGTAATGTTTTGTATTAGCTTTTTCCATCTTGCACTGATGAGACCACTGGTATAACCAGGTCTCTTCCTGAGTTCCTCAGAAGATCCTGCAAATTTTTTTGTCCTGAATGTAAGCACAGTGGGAGATTAGGTTAGGTTACGTTATTTCCTGAATAAATGTGCTAGGAGCTAGATCCAAGAAGATAATCAGGAAGAAGACAGAAAATCAGAAAGTTTCCTTCAAGAAAGTTTCCTACAAGAAAAGAAGCACTAACACAGAGAGAGAAGAAAGAGTAAATGGCCAATATGTATGACAAAAGAAAAGACGATGAAAAAAAGAGATCAGTGAATCAGAATAAAAAGATTAAAAATGATAATAGAGTTGAGGATTCAGAGCCATGTCTCTAACCTGTACAGCTGGGATAAAAAAACCCCTATGATCATAAAGAAAAGTAAAGAAAAGGAAAGAAAAGTAAATTCATTAAGGGTACTTAGTGTTAACAATATCCGCATTCCACAAACTCAGTCATTGAGATTTTATCAGTTGTGGGAGCCCAAAATCAGGCCCCTGTAAAATTATGTGATTAGAACACAATGATCTCAAACATGCCAAACATTTAGAAAATCCCACTGAGCTGGGTGGTTTCGGTTGGTTGCTTTTACTAATTTATTTTTCCTTAACCTACATACTCGCTATATCCAGATTTTTATTACTTTTAGCTCAATACATGGTCCTAAATACATTTTTGACAAACGTCAGACCAACTTGACCAATCTGCTGCAAGTCAATGACTTTTCTTCAAGGTGCAATAAAGACCACCTCCAACAGATGCTGCTGTCACTACTGGTTCACAAAACACATCAAAACACAAAGCATGCAGAAGGACAGAGATTAAAATCTCAGAACACAGCCATATTCCAAGCTGCATTTCCAAAGAAAGATTAAAATGATGACTATAACAAAAAAAAAACCTGGGGGGGGGGGGGGGAATCTTAGAAGCATCTTAGTCTCTATGGAGAGTAAGCAGCAAGAACTGAGAAGAAATACCTTTTCAACTAGTGGATCAATATCATCCAGGCATCTTGAAAAACTACGAATTCCCACCTCCAAAGCACCTTCTCCTTGAAGAGAATATAGTCCTTCAGCTTTCCAAAATGTACACATTTATACTATATAGCTTTACTGTTTCCATTTGCACTTTTTTTTCCAGACCCTTAAGTTTCATCGTGTTAGCAGAGCTGCATTATTTAAGTTCAAAGAAGTTGTTTTCAGCCTGATAACCTGACAACACAGTAAACTGTGAGGGTAGTAAACTGTGAAGAACATGAGTACTTCTGACCAGCATGAATGAGTGGCATGACACTGAACAAATCAACATGTCTCCCTGAGCTTTTACTTCCCATATTATCTATGCATGCTCTTGAGATCGTGGACTGTCTCACTGTACGGTTGCCAAGTGCTCAGAAAAGTGGATTTCTCTGAAAACCCACTGGCATCTCTAGCATAATACAAATAACACAGTAATGACTTGTGCTTAAAAGAGGTGAAAAAAACTGGGTTGCATTCTTGCCATGCAAGGGAGAGTTATTCCCGATATCTCCAGATAAATTACATCTGACAAAGCAGTACTCATGCAAGTACAAGTCACCAACACATAGTCTCTTCTGGTATGCCACTAAGACAGAAACATTTTTGGGTGGTGTCCAAATCACCCAGCTATTACAGCTATGGTGGTGTCACAGCTGAATTTCTTTCTTTGGGAAGTCTGCTGGCTAGCATGAAAAGTCACCAGCTTCACAGTTCCACTCCTACTTTTTCAGACAGTAGAGCCTAAAAGTGGAAATTATACACACTGTCTAGCAATTCATAGCTGAAACTCTTCTGCATTTCATACAAATATGCAATAACTTCCTAGCAAACTGACCTATATTATCAAAGGAACATCACAACTTTGTTCTGAAACTGTATTGTGAAAACTTCGTATTTAGCACTTTTTTCGCCTCATATTTATGTTTACTGACAAATATAGACCACAGAACTGGATCAGAGCAATAAAGCACGCTAAATAGGTTATTGTCTTACAGGTCTACACTTCCTAATAAACAGTCACAATGTAGCTTCAGTGTTTTTTAAGATTTATAAATGAGCAAAATGTCCTAGATAAATAATGGTTCTTTTTCAGGCCCACATATACAATTACCCCTGTAAATGAACTCTCACCCCTGGCAGATACAAGAACTCATGCACATTTAAGCGATTAATTCTTTCTTCTGTTTTTCTGAAACATCTTTGGTAGACAGAGTTAAATTTCTGTTTAAAAACGTTAACATGGAAGTCAGTTTTGGCAAGCCTTTGATGCTTATGCCTGTCTCTTCACTGTGTATCAGGTACATATGCCACCCATCTGATAAAGCTTTCCCTCATTTGTGTGCCTAGAAAACGTGCTTGACACTTCTGACATGAAAATGATTAATTAATAGGGAATGCTAGGAGAAACTGTAGTAACATTGCTATTCTGTAGTTTACTAGTATTTATTTCTTCTTTAAGAAAAATCATAATGTACATCACCTGACATTGAATTTATCATAGTATTGTATTTCTTAGTGAGGACTTAACTCTCTTTTATGTGTTCATCCACTGAATAACAAGTACCGATACGGTCATTCATCGTGCTGTATGTTTCTGCTATATTAGATCACTGCTTCATCAGCTGCACTGATTCTTTGTCTAAAATTAGCTGGCTTGGTTTGGACAGAGATTAGAGAAGTGATCAAAAACTGTTCCTGTTGGATGAAAAATGAATACCAAGCAATTTGGGACTCAGCCAAAATTGTTCAATTTCCAATAAACAAGAAGTGTTGAGTAGGCATATGACATTACTGGAAACAATCACACTGATCCAGAAGAAAGGGTAGTAATTAATTTAATGTTTTAAAGCATAAATCAGTGAGATGCCACATTCCTCGATTGAGTTTATGCCACCTGAAGGAACTACTCTATCACTCTATCATAAAAAAGACCTTTTCAACTTTACTAGGAGTTTACTGTGATACTTTTTATTCAGAAAATATGAATTGATGATCGTGCTTCCTAATGGGCTTCTGGTTTACACGTATGGGAAGTCCATTTTATCAATTCAATTACATTTATCATGTTTCAATGTATTAATATTGCTAACACACAATACTTTAGCACAGGAAATACACAGAAAAGTATATTTTTTTTTAAGCTTTGACAATCTGTTCGGTGTATAAAAAAAAAAAGTGCACAAAAAACGACAAGACTTTTCAATGTATTGACACCTTCTCCAACCTAAGCTAAGGACAACCATAAGCAAGAGTTCTCACTATAATTCCTTACCAAAAATCAACAACCTCCCCTGTGTCTGTTCCATGCAACTCATACATACCTCAAGATAAAGAATGGCAAGTGAAACAAAACAGTAATTTGCCAGCTTTTGACACAGAACATATAGTACTGAGTAAGCTACACAGGTTATTTATATTTATTTTTATATCTTTTTTTAACTAATGCAATCTTATCTGGTCCATTTGTTATTTAACTTTGTATGAAGATGGTGGATACACTATGCAATACCAGTGGCACATCAATACTTCCAACCAAGCTAAATTCCTATCATTGGCATACTACGATGGGCACCTATTTTGAACTGCTACAGTTCTCTATCCTTTCTGCTGGAATATTGATCTCTACGGCATGTGAAGAAAAAAAATCTATACTCAGTTAATGAATAGAGTAGCACCACAGAATACACAGGATTTAACTAAATTTACAGCATCTGTACTCCAAAGTAAAACTTGAAAAGAAGCAGAGTGGTAGCAGATAGGATCTCATGGTAGCCAAACAGACTGAAGCAACAACAGGAAGAGGAGAAAGATTAAAAAACTGAAGAGAACAAAAGTAGTTTGATGGGAAAATGAATGAGAAAGTTCTAAAATCTAAGGCTGAAACATCCAGCCCACTACTTGTCCTGATGATTCCTATTCCCTCAAATAGATTCAACATTGTCACATGGGTTCACAATCTTTTAAACTCCATCTATTCTTCAAGGTGACAGTATTCCTCTGCTGCTTGTTCCTAGTGCTTCATTCAGCAAAAAAGAAAGGGCACTGCGGATCAGCAGTCACTTCCAACCAGTCTGTGGACCTCTGGATCATGCAGGTAGGAACAGTTCACAGTAAGTATGCCAAGCTCCCAGCTGGACAAATACTATGCATGTTGAATCCATATGTTCTGTAGCAGAGAGCTTTGCAAATGTTCCTAATACCATAATTCTTCTTCAGTGGTAGCTAAGAGGGCCTCCTTCCAATTTTCTCTAAAAACTTCCATATTCTTTCTGTGTAATATCTTTAACATTCATTCTTTCCTACACAGGCACATAATACATATTCATATAATTAAAATTCATAATCTGAAATCATTACTGTAATAGCATCCTGCTGTATGACCCTTAAGTTATAATACAATACGAGAAATTATGCAAATAAAGGATGTGGAAGGAACTCAAGAGCATCCCAGTATATCTTACCCATTCTAGAGAATTCCTGTTTTCCTAACTTCTCTTCTAAGCTCAGCTCTACTGAGAGGAGTCCACCTTCAGTAGTCTTGAGTAGGCACTCCTCACAAGCAGCTTATCTCAGCAATCAACTGCATTTGCTCTTATATTTAACTCAAATATCCTTCCTACTTCCTCTCCTGATCAAAGTACCAGCCTTCCCTCAAGCTTTCATGTTTGAAAGCTGCTATATTACCATTGAATCCTCTCTTTTCTAAACAAAACTAATTCTTTCAAATTTATCTCATTCACTGCTTTTACTAAACTTCCAACTTATTTTGTTCTCCACACCTCTTTTAATTTGTTCACATCTTTCTGCAAGAGGTGCACTGAAACTGGCTACAGCACTCTGACTGACATCCCCCAATATCAACTTGACCAGAATAAATAGCCTACTGCATCTACTCTATGTCTGAAATGCAAATACTGTACACTAGTCTTAAAATGCAATTTATAGAAAAAACATTGCACTTCTGAATAACATCCTGGCTGAATACTGAGCAAATATCCAGCAACGCACTAATATCCTGGATACTGGTGCTGCATAGACTATAATCTCTTATTTTAAGTGTATTTGACCTCTTAAACATAGCATTTTTCATTGAATGTATTTCTTAATAGTATTTTTCCACCACTTGTAAACATTATTGATAGTTTCAGTTTAATGAGATAATTCTGTACTTAAGTATTGTTTCCTGAAGAATTTTAGGTAGCAGAAGAAACAGAGGTCTTTATCAAGCAGTATAGCAATTTTGTGGTTCTCTGACTCCTATCAGATCTCTCTCTTTTCTTAATGCTTTGAGACGAATTTCCCAAAGTCCAGCATTTTGTTTCTTATTTTACCCCTCCTATACTTGGATTCAACTCAAAACTTAGAATCTCCTGCACCTAGATTCCCTCTCTGGCCTCTTCTCCTAAAACAGCCAGTGATTATCCCTTTCTTTTAAAACCTCCAATAATTTTTGGCATTATGCAACCCCAGATCATCACTTTCAAGTAATCAGATTTTCTCAATGCATAATCCTTTGTTTGTGTGGGATGACAACTAAGCAGAGTAATCTGTCTAGGCAGTAACTAGCAAATCATACAAGGCTGAATACACGTAACTAAGCTCATAAACTTTTAAATATTTCTATTATTAGCTCTGGATGACTGCTCTTAGGAATTACAATATAGAATGGACGTTAAAAAAAAGGCAGAAAAGTACCATATTCATTTGTAGTCTCCCTTACACAGAGTTTCTGACAAACATACATACAAAATCAGAGACAATTCACAACTCATCACCCCTTGGCTATAATTTTCAGAAACATCCCTATCATCTCCATCCTTCACCAAAGGTAGTAACAGCTTGTGAGACTTTATGGGACTGAAATCCATTTGGAGAGGCACTCCATAAATCTTTATCCAGAATTCATACAGACTTCAGACACAGGATGGAGCATCAAGAGACAAAACATGCACAATATCCACATTTAGGGGGACAGTAAAATCAGAAATGCTATCATACATATTCACACAGATCCACAAATTCCAAGTTTCGATCCTTCTCATACTGAAGCTGTTCCGGACCAGTGCCACCCAGATCTGAAGTTCTACAGTACTTCCAACTACTGACATGGTTTCCATGACCTATGTCCTTTCAGGTTGCATTGTAAAACAGGCTTGGCACCTTTATCTTAACTGGCATTCAAATTACACCTTCTTTCAGAAAGAAGCCTTTTACGAAAAAGCATCAAAAATTAACACTAGCAAAATGCTTAAAATATTCTCTTGTTTTCTGAAGTTAAATCATGAGATTCAAACAACTCAGAGCTGCCCGTCAACCTTAATTACCGTATTTCACTAACTGCATAAAATTCATACAATTAATCCAGTGATGCTTACTTTGACTGTTTTATTTGTCTTCTTAGAACTAACAACTTTTAAAGAATAAATAGAAATAAAATTATTTACTGAGACTGACACTGTAAGGATTCTTCCCTTTCCATTATCATCAGAATGCTCAAGTTTCACCCCAGTGTGAAAGTATACACGGTCCTAAACAGAACTGACTTTGGAGTGGGGGGTGGAATCCGTTATTAAATCCTAATTGGTTTCCATTATGTTTACTTTTTAAAAATTCATTTGCCATGGGCATAACTACCACACAGAACCATCTAATGCAGCAGAACTTTGTTAAGCACACACAGAAGCTTGTTTTATACCTTTTCAGCTTCTACAACATAAGACAGTAGCTGTAAAATTATCCTGCTCAGGTATCTGAGAAATTAATTCTATCTTGACATGTTTTAAGTTTTAGTATGTTGTGGAACTAGTTTTAGAAGCTGTTTAAATGTAATGCATATGTTTATGAGACAGTTTTTGCTTTCCGAGCTGGATTCTGAAGATGCTGCTCCAAAGCAATGGGCCACTGTTGCTTCTTTTTGCAAAATAATTTGCTATTCTTCCAATACCTTCCAAAACCTACTCACTGAAGTCAGAAGCCAACATTTGGATGTGTTAGCACACAATAATTGCTAATTGTGTGCTTGGCTGATTATCGCACATTTCCTCTAAGATCCCACAGCTATATTAATCCTATACAGCTACCTTAGTAAATCCAGATCTTTTAGTACCTTAATCTAAAACATTTGCTGTTTTTTTCAGAAGTTATTTTTATTTTGATTATATTAATAAAAAACTAAGTGCTTGCTACTGTAACAGACAAAATGAACACATTTCAGAAAAACAAAAAAACAGTTACTGTAATAATGTTTATTCCACACTTCAATGATTGCCTCAAACCAATCCGCACATAACAGCGGGCAATCAGCACATGAAATCGTGACTTTTCTTAGAGCTGAAATAGAACCCTACTTGTTTTGCTTAGTTACAAAGTTAAATATTTGTGTGTGTTTATGATCATAGGATTGAGGTTGAAGTTAGAAGGGACCTTTGGAGATCATCTAGTCAACCCACCTCAAAACAGAGTCAACTAGAGCAGATTGCTTAGGACTGGGTCCAGTCAGGTATTGAATATCCCCAAGGATGGAGACTCTAGTACTTCCCTGGGTAACCTGCTCCAGTGCTTATCACCCTTATTGTAAAGAACTTTTTAATCTCTAAATGGAATTTCTTGTATTTTGATTTATGCCTTTTAAAGAAGTCATTTTTCTTCTTAAGTTTAGAAAAAATTGTAAGTATTACTCACTACGCAATGATGGAAAAGTAGGGAACAACTTTTCAAAATACCCTATGCTTGGTATCTACACTTAATTTTATTTTTTGTTTTGAGAATTCCTCAGTTCACCATTTTATTATTTCCTGAAATTGAGTTACAGAATATTAATAAATATTATGTACAACATTTTCACAGGGTCTAAGACCTATGTAATGTGACACCTTTGGATTTATGAGGCAAAATGCTTTTGCAATGTTTAATTTCTCACTATAAAACAAAAATTTCAAAACATTTAAGCAAGGCTCAAAAAAAACCCCAAACCAACAACTATTCAATATATATAAGTAGAAAATATTTCCTTTTAGAATGAACATTTTACACTGGCCCTCAAACTCATCTGTAGACCAACTGACACCACCAGAACTTATAACCAACTAATTCCTACCCACTGTATTCTCCTTATAGCCTTTTTTTTTTCCCCTTAGTTAAAGGCTAAACTATAAGGGAACTTGAGTTTTCTATAACTGAAAGTAGTAAATAATCAACTCACTTCATGTAGACATAGCTATGGGAGGACAAAAAATTTCTTGGTCACCCAGGCAGTAATCTCCAACTGGTGAATACTCCTGTATTACGGAGCACAGTTTTACAGACCTCCCTCTTTCTGCCTTCAGCTGTTCCATTCACATAGGCTGTAAAATAAAGCCTGTTAGTTAACTCTGTTGCAGACTCCTTGATTGTTTGATCATCCCACGATGACTGTCCTTTTTGGTGCAGTCTGGAGGGGAAAAAAAAAAAGGCAGCTTTATTTCTAGCATATCTTGTGTATCTTCTCAATTGTCTAGCTGTTTTCAGGTACTGTAAGACTGGATCTGCTTGGGCTGGCATTGTCCTTGCTAAGGATCTATGCTCATATCTAAAAACACTGTGATAATGCTTTTTCTTAAAGTTTTTGAAGGTGCGTGTTGATTTGAGTTACTCTCTACGCTGTAAGACCATAGTGAAAATCTGCAGTGCATGAGTTCGTGTTTCTTGATGAATTAGTTTTCCCTCTTGCACTGGTCCTAAACCTCTTGCTCTTACCTTCCAAAACACAAAAAACATACTAAACTGAGATGTTCAACAAAGCCAGGCGGCTTTTTTTGATTGTGAGATAGTTCAGCTCACAAAACTGAGCTACTAATTTTGCAGTGAGGATGTTAGCTAAGTTGCTGACACAATAGTCCTTCAGTGACTCCTCATAAAACCTGGGTCTCAATAAACATGGAGTAGTTTTCCCACAGTGCACTGAAACAGAAGAAAGCTCTTCATTTTACTGTATCACAAGAGATACCCAAAAATACTCCAAGGGGAGACAGTAAGCACAGATTAACTTTGATAGGTCTTTGCAGTGGGACTATTGATACCCAGGGCAGTAATTCTGATTGCTGAGACACAAAATCCAATCATCCATGTTCTTTTCATAATAAAGGTTACACACACTGTAATCAAGTCAGTTTTTATTTGGCTGATCAGATTTCTCAAACAAGAACACAGATGGGTACGGAGAACAGTCAATAGGTAAGAATAAAAAAATTAAGAGAAACAGCATTGAAAAAAAATCACATTATTAGGCATCAAGAATTTTTTTTTTTATCTGCTACTAAGATGTAACAGGACTAATTAAAAGGAAAAAGAATGCCTTAACTATTGTTCCTATTTTTATACAAAAATTGTTCTCAAATAGCTTGGCAAATAAAAACATGACTGAATACTTTTTGCATATCCTTTTTCAGCAGGTATTTGTATCTAGTTTAAAGAAAAAACAAGCATTCTGAGAAAAGTACACTACTGACCTAGTTAAACAGCAAACAAAAGCAAGGGACAGAAGAGTCTTCAAGTAGCATTTAATTGCAAAGGACCTTTCAAGGAATTTTTCATATTTTCCCAAAGAAATCCCCTGCAAAGTTGTATTTCAGCATCAACTTCACAATCAACTATTTTATATTGAATACAGTACCAATCAAGTTCAACATCAGTTCTGCAATTCATTGTGACTAGACTAAGGAATGTAAATGCCGCTAAGTGTCCTTCAAGTCTTATGTTAAGCTTGAGCACCAAATTCCTTTGTAGTTCTTCTAGGGTATTACCATTAGTATAGAAGGGTTAATAGCAAAGGCTGATGATTGTTTAAAAATTCACATTACCAAAGTGGATTACATTGCATCTACTGAGGGGATCAACAATGTAAGCCTACACTAAGCCATTATTGCAGAAACAAAGCTTGCATTTTAAGCCTTTGGAAACAAGCATAAAATGGACAAAAGAAAAAATTCTTCTGATGTAAGAACAAGGCAAACACTACATGCTTTTCATACAGACTCACATTTTCAGAGCCATACAGAATACATGAAAATGGACAAACAGCCTCCCCAAAAAGCTCATCATGAACTCCTGACAAGATCAGCAAACTTGGAGAAAAGGACAAAACAGATAACTGTAAGTCATCAAATGGTATAAAGGAAGTCTTGTCTTCTCTTTTATTCTAGACACAACCAATTTAATTATCTTGAATTTAAGAATGAAGACTGGAAGAATCAAACATGCTTGTAAAAAGCTGGGCTTTTACATTCTCAGTGAAGTGCTTGATGTTCAAAGGTGCTAAATGCTTCAAATTTCTATTAAAGTCAGTGGAATCTGAGGTTTCTCAACACATATCCATTTATCTGCCCAGTCAGAACTCAAACCTCATTAATTCATGTTTGAAAATATTAACAGAATCCTTTGGGATTGTTTCAACACTTCCTCTTATGCTCCCTGAATCCATCACTAAAATTTGTCTTGTTATACAAAATTAAAAAATGACAAATGAAAAAAATTAAATTAACAAATGCCAGGCTGAGCACGCTTTGTGATTTGGAATGCTATCGCAGATTGTTTGTTAAGTACCTCATCCCAAACACTCTCCTATGGATGAAGATGTTTATTACTATTTCCAGTGGCAAATATAAGAGTTCAAGTTTTCTGACAAAGTACTTGGCAGAGTGGAAAATTCTGATGTTATGAAAATAAATGAATATAATGTATTCAATCTAGTACCAACTCATGAGTAAATCATTGCACATGCTAGCTAAATTACAGAAAACATCCTAACCTTCTTCAGAAATCCCATGCTTCAGCAGTGAAGATTATCATACATTAATAGCACAAACCAGCTTATTTTCAGCACCATGCCAAGCTTCTCCAAGATGCAACTAGACAGGAAAGCATCATTCAACATTTCTACAATTTAGGTTTCTAAATATAACTTGCTTTTGTTTTAATTCTGTCTTGATGAACTGAAATTGGATCAGCTACTGAAAAGTTGTGCAAGTCTAAGAGTTAACATTAATCATAGCTGAAGCAGACTACTGCAGACACGTTTTTCTGAAGTGTTTTGAAACTGTTAACAGGAACAGACTTTAAGACATTTGTCTTCTGTGTTTACTTTAAAAAGAGCATCATTATTTAAATGATGCTTTTTATGACTGCACAAGTAATGAAGTTCACACATGGAACTGTAATTTTCCCAGTACAGGAAAAATGAATTCAGTGAATTTTGTTAGTTTTTAGAGGTTGGTTTTGCAGGACTCAGACTGAGTACTGAGAACTCACGGCAGTTTTGCAAATTGGGCAATCAGTTTAAACAGGGGTAAAAGATCTTTATACCAACTTTGATTCCCAAACTTTTAAAATTAGGATGATCTTAGTATCTCCTGTAACATTTTGCATCTCAGACTGGATCCTCCAAAGGATGGATAGGAGAAGGCAGAACAGGTTAACTCCTTCCACACTGTCCCCCTACTCATATATTCTAGCAAGTCAGAACACATACAAGTTTCTGAAGGTTTTTCCTCCTCCCATCTCTCATAAGGTGGCATGGCCTCATTTTCTCCCATCCTCAGTCCAAAAGCTGGTCTTTATCTTGGTATTTTCAAGATATATAACAAGGTTTCCCCTTTTTTCTGCCTGAGGTTTCTGTCTTCCTTAAGGGAGGGGAAGGGATACAATTACATTTATAAGCCTACCTTTTTCTCACTAAGGATGTTCCACTCATTTCTTAAAATATGTTATCTCCTCCCTAATTTTTAAAATGTATTTATCAGAACAGCCAAAAAAAAAGCTGTGCAGAAAGATCATATGCTATTACATTTCTTTAAAATTGCATCCATTGGCTGAAATTTCATGGCTCAGAACAGTCTTTTTGCTAGCACTTCAAGTATAAATTAAGCAACATGGAAGACAAATAAAAAAAATAAAAAAAAGAGTAAAAAATTGCCATTTCTTAAAAGCCTATAACTTTTTGACAAACAATATGAAAAACTTTGTGTACACTGTATTCTTTTCCCTTTATTCTTGCTACATTTTCCAAAAAGCTGATCAGAATAGAGCAAACTGGTTGCAGTAGCCAAAAGCATTTTTTCTGACATGTAATCAATTCTTTGCCCTGTGAACCACTTTGACATCTCATATGCAGTACACACATAACCAGGCCAAGATATGTCACTGGCACTGACCTAATACCCTCATTTTTCTGATTACAGACTCACTCTCCATTGTGGAGCTACACAGCAGTTTTTGCAGGCAAGCAACTCAGAAGAGTAACAAGGAAACAGAAATTATAAGGTGTCTATATTCCAGTAAGTAGGAGCTGAGAAGCAGAAATGCAATATTGCTCTGAAAGAATAGTACCCAAACTTGGTTTTCAAGGACACTTTTTAGATACAATCATCCATCACAGATAATAGATAATACAATTATTTTGTATTTTTCAGAGTTAACATATTAATAAACAATTACCACCTCAACAACAATTTTTCACAGGTAACTGATGAGGCTTACAAGCTGACACCCAGAGATCTTCACCCATCCCCGGGCTTTTGCTGCAGTGACCCTATGAACAGAATGAGCTAGAACTGATGGTAAGAGACAGCGAAACGCCCTTTAAAGAGGTACTGCCTGCCTCATTGATATTCCTCTTTATACTGCTCCTCTTCAATATACCTAAGGAGTCCTGTTCTTTTGTCTTTAAGCAGCATATTAACTTTCTCAAAGTAACAAGGAAAAGGGCTAAAATACATGAACTGATAAAAGTCTTTCTAGGAAATTTCTGTAATTATCTTTAGATTTACCAACTCTTCACCTCCTTGCCTCAATTCTATTGTATTCACTAATCTTTCAGTTATTTGTTAACATGAAAAAAAAATCAAGTTGTCTAAAAATAAAAGTAAATATTAAAAAGGGAATTCTATACTAGAGCAATTTTCACTCACCTGACTTTAAAACACAATTATAAGATGCATTTTTTCCTCCAAATGTTCCTATCATCCTTTTAAAATATTTTCTTCAATACTTGTGTGAATAAATGTACTTTTTTTTCCCAAACTCTTTCAATCATAAACAAAACTGGGATGCAGCAGTAGTACAGACCCCTCTTTTGCACCTCAATAGAATCATTAATTGCTTACAAGGGCAAGAAGAAAGGCCAAAACTAAAACATTTTCAACAATGGCAAGATGAAGAAAAATTAAACTTTTACTCATGTTAGCATTTAGGGAAGTGTGACCTCATTTTAGTATCCTGATCTGTGAAGAAGGTGAAGGAGAGTACACTGAACTTACACACTAGAAAGGGATGTAGGAAAAATGCTTCTGTTGGAAAATGCATATAACATAACTGCCTGTTATTTTAGATAGCTATCAAATACCTGATATTAATTCTTTGAACTAGAGAAAGTTCTGTTCACTGAACAGGCAATAGTGTGAAAAGGAACCTACTGGGCTTTGTTAAATGCTCAGCACAGTAATTTATTCCTGACAAGAGGAGAAAGAGCAACAAGCTACTCCACAGGCCTCAGCATAGAGAAATACAAGAAGTTTTACGTGACAAAACTGTCTTTGAAATGAAAAACTGAATTGTGAAGAGAATGAACAATACAGGCACAAATCAATCAAGACACATCACAAGGCAGAAGAGCAAAAAATCCTTGTAGCACTGACATATCCCTTAGCACAAGCCACCAAACTAGCTCAGTAAAGATACTGAACAGAAACAACTACTGCATGAGTCTACCCAGTACCCACGGAGCAAAGTGACAAGTTGATAGTAGAAAGAATAGGATGGAAATAACCACAGTATCCTGAAGTCTAAGGAGTTGGACCTGTTGATGCCAACTGGCACCTGACCATGCGTATAAGCTGGAACATGCACCGTCCTCTTGGATGAAGGGGAATCAGGGAGCCATCACCAAGTCAACAAAGGATATCTTCTCCACTCTAAGCTCAGATCTTGTTAAATGAAGACCCCAGCCCCACCCTGGCTGATGTGTCCTGGCCAAGAATCTAAAGATAGCATTCATAAAGTAGAGGCTTTCCTTACTGCCTTATTGCAAATTCAGCCTACACATGCATGAGTTTAGGATTTTGGTTCATAGTGCATTCATGTATCGAAATAATGATTTACATGCACCATAGCAAATGATGCAATAAATGCAACTGATAAGCAGGTAATGAAGAAAATAGAAGTAATGCTAGCACATTCAATCACTGATAAGGAACTCAACCATGTCTGTGGTAAATCTGAATGATTTTATTTCAATATGCAGTTTAAAGCGAAGAAGAATCCGAAGGTAAATGTACAAAGTCTTCTCAGTTCATAACAACTTTGTATCAGAACTCAAGTAGCAGTCCAAAGTGTAAATGAACAAAAGACTCAAGTCATGCAGTTCCATACCAAGGAATAGAAAAATAGCAGGAGAAAAATTTCTGAATGGATTTCATCCTCCTCAGTTGAGGTTTATTAAACTCTACAGTATTTCAAACTGAGTGATATATTGATCAATAAATATAAAATTCATGAATAGAGACATACTGCTGCTGCAGGGGAGGAAGCAGGTTCCCTGATCATACTGTAGCAATTCATTTTACTGAATTATTATAAAGTGAAATGAAACACAGACATTAATAGCTAGGCAGATGAAATTAGGGCAAATCTTAAACAGGGTACGTCACTCACGCACTGTGACTTTCAATGAATAAGTAGTTTCTTAATTTGTGTAGGCAAAGCCTCTGGGGATGAGGCTGGTGAAGCACTGGCCCAGGCTGCTCCAGGAGGCTGCGGGATGGCCGGCCGTGAAGGTCCTCAGCACCTGCCTGGACAAAGCCCTGAGCAACCTGCTCCAAATTCAGTGTTTACTCTGCTTTGAGCTAAAGGCCCGCCTGATTTATCCTATAAATTCTGTGATTGCTCTATCACTTGTGGGCAAGATTCACACAACAGTTAATAAACATAAACTCACTTGTTTTGGTTTGATTTTATATTCAGCTATTAGCCTTAAATATTACTTGGAACTTTTTTTGAAGAGCAGCAAAATGTATAATATAGAAATTACGCACAAACAGATTAAAAAGCAAAAATGTACTTGATTACAACAGAAATGAGTTAATTCCAATTTACTTCACTATAATGCTGTCTTTATTCTAATTATGCTGTTCATTTCCTTCCTAAATTGGTATAATATCAAAATAAGATTATATTTCTTTTCATTCAATGATAAAATATTTATGGAAAACATTTCCCACTAAAGTAACGCGAAGTATTGCTCCTGAAATATGGTTCTTGTCTGAATAACTAATGGTACTCAGAGCACTCCATAGTGATGGTGAAGAAATAGTTACTCTGCTTGTTACTCTGCCTTCATAAAGTAAGTCTTTATTACAAACATACTTTATAATGGCATTGTATAAGCCACAAATGAAATGTGGTTTAGCTTGATAAAAATGTAAACATTTAATTAAAATAGATAATGAGTTAATCACAAAACAAGATTGCTTATCATGTAATCTAAAAAAGATAAAGTAAATCATTACTCTATAAATACATGTGAATAAATTCACACACATGTTTTATCCTCAGTGATTTCCATTTTCATATTCATGCGCTAGGACTGATTCAATAAAAAATTGAAATTGTTCCATCTTCAACATTTACTGCTTTAAGACATTACACGAAGTAAAATGAATAGCTTAACATTTTAAAGTTTCCTCTTTGCTTTCACTGAAACTCCTCCAATTCTAAACCACTCTAATTAGGCACCTACTATTTAATATAATAGAATCTCTGAATGTCAAATGGAGGCATCTGCTAAAAAAATCTGACAGTGTTCAAAAGACCAAACCGCCTTCAAGTATTAGTGTTTCTAGAGCACTCCTTAGATGGTTTTAATCAAAATGCTCACGTCAGATTGAAAATGTGAATTTTTTCATATGTATATAGTAGAATTAACCTTTTTTTTCTTTTCTTTTCATCCTTTATCTTTTTTCCCCTAATTGTTTTTGAGCTGCTTAGCCTCTGAACTTGAAGCATGTTCTCATAACCTCCCCGCTTCCCATTTGTGTGTTCTCCTCAGTTTTATGCTATATTGACTGAATATAAATTGACTTATGGCAATATATGCAAGTCACTAGTACTCCTGAAAATTTTGGTCACATGTTAACTGACTCTAATGTGAAAAAGGCACATAGAAACACACTTGCTGTTAAGAGATGCTCTGTTTCCTGGACTACAATGAACACTGTGTGTGGATACACACATATATATGTATACAATTGGGAAGGCATTATTTTGATTATAATAGTGATTTTAGTCATGCAGTGAACATTACAATTCTCTTTTAAGTTCTCAACCCAGTAAGAAAAATTATCTGACTCTTCCAACTAATTATGCATTACAACTGAGTCAACGCATTACCTGGCTGCTGGCCACACGGGCCAAGAGAAAGATTCTTATCCCAAAGTTACAGTAATTACTATACATCTCTCAATCTTCCAGTGCATCTGCATATGCACAGTGTACAGGTCTGCACACAGCGCAAGGTCCTGCACCTCAGTCGGGGCAACCCCCAGTATCAATACATGCTGGGGGATGAAGGGATTGAGCCCTGCGGAGAAGGACTTGGGGGTACTGGTGGATGAAAAGCTGGACATGAGCCAGCAATGTGTACTCACAGCCCAGAAAGCCAACCGTATCCTGGGCTGCATCAAAAGAAGCGTGGTCAGTAGGTCAAGGGAGGTGATTCTGCCCCTCTACTCCACTCTGGTGAGACCCCACCTGGAGTACTGCGTCCAGCTCTGGAGCCTCCAGCACAGGAAAGACATGGACCTGTTGGAGCGGGTCTAGAGGAGTGCCACAAAAATGATCAGAAGGATGGAACACCCCTCCTATGAGGACAGGCTGAGAGAGTTGGGCTTGTTCAGCTTGGAGAAGAGAAGGCTCCGGGGAGACCTTATTGCAGCCTTTCAGTACTTAAAGGCGGCTTATAAGATGGGGACAGACTTTTTAGTAGGGCCTGTTGCAAGAGGACAAGGGGCAATGGTTTTAAACTAAAAGAGGGCAGATGTAGACTGGATCTAAGGAAGACATTTTTTACAATGAGGGTGGTGAAACACTGGAACAGGTTGCCCAGAGAGGTGGTAGATGCCCCATCCCTGGAAACATTCAAGGTCAGGTTGGACGGGGCTCTGAGCAACGTGATCTAGTTGTCTTCAACTAGAACCTCATTGCAGGGAGGTTGGACTAGATGACCTTTAAAGGTCCCTTCCAACCCAAACTATTCTATGACTCCATCATTCTACAATGGCCAGAGCCAAAAGGAAAGATTCAAGCCACATACATCCAGCAAGAACCTGACCCTGCATATGCCAATAACAAATTGCATTCCATGCATGCAAATTAGTGCAGCCTACAAATGGTCAAAAGGAAATTTCTGCATCACAACTCCACCAGAATTCCACCTGATAAACTGAATTTGTCAGTTACGAATACAGAGAAAGGCATTCTTCGTCTGGTCTGGGTTACCTAGTATCCAGACAGATCTTCAATATTTATGATTGTACAATCAAAACCACTATAAGTAACTGTAATCACAGGAATAATCTGTTGAAGAAAAAGACTGGAATAAAAGACAACATGAATCACATGATGTTTATCTAGGCACTATTTACATTTCCCCCCCCCCTTTTTTTTTTAATAAAGAACTTCAACAGTCTCATTGATTTGACACACAACACTACATGGCACAAAGATACATATCCTTTTACAAGTTTCAATACTAAAATGATAAAACATCCACAGCTGTGCTCAGACACACAGAAATAATGCATTCCTATGTAAAACATAGGAAAAAAGTAAAATTTAAGAATAAGAATGAGACTGACAGACAATTCCTTTTTCCATTCCCTTAAAACCTTTTTTAAAATTCATATTACTCTTCATGTATGTCCTTATTTGTATTGTGCTCTTGACAACACAACAGAAGTGAGGGTTTTGAATCAAAATAATTTGAAGGCAGCACTTTTAAAAAATTTTGAATTAAAAATGCAAAAAGCATGCAAATTTCTGCAGAGAGAGGTATTAAATCTCTAGCATGTAGCAGAGCAGAAGGCTGGAAGCCAGACCAGACACATAACCTGCTCTCAGAAAACTTCTAGGCTTTGGTATTATCCATTTGCTATGCTGAAATAGATCCAGATCAAAGATTCACCTGGCAAAGAAATGGCAAGTATTTACTGAGTTCTACAAATATTCATCTATTTGCACAACTTCTTGCTAATTGAACAATCTGAAATAATCTGACAAGTTGACACACACTTAGCTATAAGAAAGTAGTTACATTAAGACTACTAAGTATTATGCAAGTTAGTATGTATCTCTTACAATATGTCCTTTAAACTAGGCTCCATCATGTCATGCTGAAAAGTTACAAATACCTGAAAATAATTTTGATAGCATTTTTTAATGAATAGTATCAATTAAAAATTCTGAGTTAATTGTTTCATAGGAAGAGAAAGAAAGACGAGCTCTCAGACCAAAAACACTCATCTTCGACTAGAACCAGACACAGATGTTTTCTCATATCATTGTCTTTGTACATGACACTGGATTTGAAGCACATCTTTTCCACCTACTGTACTTCTACGCTTAAACCACTCATTTTACCCCAAAAATGCTCTGGGTATTGTGTTATTTTTTTTGAGAGCAAGTCTTGCAGAGGACAACTTTTTTTTTTAATCTTATGCTCCAGAGAAAGATATAGAATTAGCCAAAATAACAGTATCCTATCAACAAATCATTTCAGTTTGTTCCTACTGAAAAAACTGCCTGGGTTTTTTTGGCAAAGGGTGAATTTGCAATGCAATTCCAATGAGGACAAGCACATTATTTAAGCCAAATTACCACAACTTCACAATAAAATATAATCAGATAATACCTTAAGATACCTACCTGGAACCAGCAAAATGCTGAAAAGGCACTATCCTCAACCTTCCTATCAACTCAAATGTCTGAAAACGTGCAACTAATCTACATTCTAATGGCACTGAGAGGGGGATGTCAGTAAGAGTGACATTTACATCACACCTCTGCTGGCATAGGCATATCCAAATAGCACCAGAATGTATGCCCACATTATTTATGTAATACCTAAAAAATTCCTATTAAGGTACCAAAATATGTTCAGTTCAAGCTAGTGCAACATATTCAGAAATATCTATTGCAAAACACTACAATTTAACCTAGAAAGCTGAAAAAATCACTGAACTAAATTAATTCTGAATTTTCAGGTGTGGCACTCACCACGACCTATTTATAGGAAACCTCTTTTCTAGTGGGACCAATCCAGAGAATCAGTATTATGACAAGCTACCATTTGTCAAGTCCTGCTAAGAGATGTATCCATTTTCCAGGCATGAACCCACTGGGACTGCTTGTTAACCATGGCAACTCTGGTGGTCTAAGCAGGCAGCATGTCAACTGGCTTACTTCTTAAATTGGTTGCTGTTTTTTAACAAATGCTTCCACTACCAAAAAAGCAGGCAAAATCAATGCATCTGTGTGTAGTGTAATACAGTTTTCCCACTGTTGGAAGCTGAAGTGCCAGAAGCTGCACTTTCAACACCTGAGAAGCAGAGATACCCCAAAGTTTGTTGGAGAACACAAAAGGAGATCAACTCAGCCTCTGAAAGTACCAAAAACTTTCTTTGAGAACGTATATTTCATAAAGTTATACAGATGGAAGCTGAGAATCAGGACTGTATGCAGTTCTTGATCAGATGCTTAAGTCTTTGCACTTTGGACAAGCCCATTTACCTACTTTACAAAAAAAGTAAACCAAGCCTCAAAGTGATTTATTACTGTTACCTACATCAATGACATGGATGCTGTGAGGCTAATGTTGCTTCTACACTTGAAAATCCTGGGACGAAAAGCACAGCATAAGTCCAAAGTAGTAGTGGCATAATTAACTGCTCAGTGTAAAAGCTATCTTGGGCTTTGAAAAGCTATCTTTTGCTTTGAAACGTGTGAATATCAACCCATTTCTGGATTAACTGGCTCTGCACAGTAATCCCACACCGCCATAAAAATTCCAGACGTGATACAGTACTTACATTCAGAAACATTATCCTTTGTCAAGAGAATGGTATTTCCAATTTTGGGAGGAAAAATTACATTGATACAACATTGAATAGGACTGCTTGCATTAATAAAGAGAGTTATTATGTATGAAGGTGGACACGTATAGACCAACTCACTCACATAAGCAGAAGGACCTGCAATTTGAACACAAAACTTAACGGAGAGCTACACCGAGAGAACAGTTGGTGCCGAGTAAGGATGGGAGCTGCTGCCTACTTTTGAAGTCCCTCCAGATTAAGCTACCTGTGAAATATACAAATCGAGTGTCAGGACTGGACCCTGTTTTTCTGATGTCTTTTTTAGTTATGCTATTTAAAAAGCACTATAAAGTTGTGAGGGGGGAAGGAGGGAGGGAAACTCTTTGCCTTTTCTGTAAGTCCTCAGACATTATAAAAAGCTTCAGACACTTAATTTCATACAAAATCTCAGATACTTAAAGTTATTTCTAATATATATTTTAAAAAAACCCTTTCAATTCCCAAAAAATACTCTAAGACACTTTTGTTAGTGGTTCTATTTCTAACACCGCATCACAGATATTACATCTTGGCTCAACTGTAACAAATTTCTCCTCATAAAATTCAAGATGGCCTTCTTCCAAAACTAGCCTTCAAAAAAAAAAAAAAAAAAGAAAAAAGCTCTTAATAAATCTAGCACCTGAAAGCTCTCTGTCAAATACCAGCATTGGAGTGAACTGTTATTATAAATAAGTAATAAGTTCTATATGTTTTCTTTGAGAAATGTTCTTATTAAATACGGGAAAAAAACTTATTCCTGTACAACAAATCTACCTCTAAATTATTAGATCATGAGATTTTTCTTTTTAAATATATTCTTCCGAGAGCTGATGAATGTATAACATTTTAGTAAGTCATGAACTCCATAGATACCAATGCCATTCCATCTCAATAAATGAACATGAGTATGATGGGAATCTGGGTATCTTAAAGCTATATTAAGATGGCATAATCTTTCAGGTTAGCCATTTATAGCTTCTAACGTGACAAACTGCAAAAGCTCTTTTAATGTTAATAACGAAATAATGAAGATTCCTAGGTACAAAAGGACTCCAACTGCTGGGCTTTAAAGAATAATGTCGATTAGTAAGAAACACCAAGAGCTAAATCCACAAAATTAGTTCCAGGTACCAATATTCAGATGTCACTGATATCCTCAAATTTCCTGCTCAACTGCAACCTAAACCTTTACACAACTAAAACCTCTATGATAGGGGCATTTATGTACAAGACCACCTAAGTTCTAACATTCAGACACTTGCACCCTCACTAATGCCTGATAAAATGAAGCAACTCCCTCCCCAAACTACCAATTTTGTGCAAAGTATAGCTAGGTGTAAGATCACTCTGCTTCAAGGAGCAGAGCAGTATCCAGGCTGATTTTAGTGTCTGGAGAGGCCATGCAGTCATTCTCACATCACCATTTGCAAAAAGTTATTTAAACTTAGACGGTCTTCATCCCAGGAGGTTGCCTAATGACCAGGCTGCTTCTGAGCTAAATTTCAGTCCTCCTGTACAAACTACTTTACTCTGCAAGAGCAACCAAATACTCAGTAGAAAGAATGAAGAAAAGCAGAGGGGAGTTACCAATGGTATTGCAATGTCAGAAAGCAGGATTAATACCATGTTGCAGCCACAGCTACATTTTTGCTTTGAAGTGGAACTTTTTCAAAACCAAACACCAAACTTAGTTCCAAACCATTGAGTATGTGAGTAGAACCATGTCCTGGCACACATGGTGTGTCTCTTCAAGATATGGGGGCATCTGAAAACAAGCCTTCAATGGGAATGTCCTATTTGTCTAGTGAATAAATCTAAGAAGCCATCTCTCCTGTTAAGATAACTTTTGTTTAGCTTTCTCTTGTTTCTTGTGAGAAAAGCCTGGCTATCCCAACATCAAGAGAAAGCACACCGGTAAGAAAGCAAAGGAGAGAGAGTTACTCAATTGGTTTGGAGGGAGAAGGCTTAAGCCATGCTGCTGCCCTCAGCATTTTGTACTGTTTTTCTTAAATCACTCCCTGCCAGCTTGCAAGTTCCTAAGAAACACAGGGACCTGGGCACCAACTCAAGACTAGCGAAAAGTTAAATCCATAAAAATATGGGATTTCAAGAAAAATTTCGGCATGTAGGTGCAAACTGCAAACCTAAATCATTCTCAGTTGGCACTTCAACTTTGTAGGCACTACACTACCTGTAATATATCATGAAATGAGACTCCTGCCTTTATTCATGCCAAGAATCATCCCAGTCTTGAAAAAGCTGAGGAGCATGGACCCAATCTTATAGACTACACACTAAAACATTGTGTTACATTCTTTGACTCAATTTGCTTTAGATTCTTTAAGTAGTGAAACACCTCGGAAAACCCTGCACCCTGACTGTTATAGACAGCCTCCAAGAAGTTAAGAAACGTTTAGTCTCCTTGCCTTAGGAAAGACCTGAAGATATTCTACTTCTAAGAAAATCCTACAGTGCAGCATGTAAACAGTGACCTCCTCTTTTGCCATTTTAGACTAGAAACACACAATCCTACATCAGTGTATTCTGTTTCAGTTCTGCTACATCACCTCTGGTCTATTTACTCCATATCACAGATGACCACAAATTCTCCCTCATCTCTACGTTTCAGAAAAGTAGAATTAAAATCCCAGAAGTATAGTGTAAATATGTTCTAGCAATAACCAGCTACTTGACAAAACACAAATAATCACTCCCATCACAATAACTCTCACACAAAAAAATAAAAACATTATTGCTAAAACAAGGTGCCAGGGAGATTACTTTTCAGGTATTCTGTAGACTAAATGCAAAGATGAGATCGTAACCCAAAATAATTAATAAGAACTGAAAACAGGATGATTTCATACTAGTACAGAAGATATCAGAATCACAATGCAATAAAAACACCACAAGTAAAGCTTTAAGTTATGCCATGGTTGCTGTAAAAAATGTTACTTGAAGCCCACAAGACAGGTATGATACACCTCTCTTTCAGCATCCTAAGCAGCTTAAAATCAAGGCTCAGACAAGGAAACCAATCAGAAAAGAGAAAAAAAAGTTGGAAAATTACTACAGAAAGAAGAGGAAATTAATGAACTTGTAAGAAAACAGAAGAAATTAATGGAGGAACATCGAGTTCTCTGCTTTTCTGAATACAGTCCTACATGTTAATCCGTAAATAATCTGAAACAGATAACCAGTGATATGAAATATATCACAGTTCAAAACCACTTGGGAAGAACATAATACATTTGCATGTCTCACAGTGAAATATACTGAAGGATGGAAATAGAATGTTCTAGACATAGATGAATTGGGGGGGTTGTGTTGGGTTTTGCGTTTTGGGTTTTTTTTTTCCCCATTACAGAAACTGCCAGATCCTTGAGCTAACTAACAACAGCCTGAAAACTATCTGAAAATCTTCAGTGGCACACACTGCATTATTTGGGAGTGACATTTTAAAAATAAGAGGCCAGTAGATATGAAAACAACTGGATACTTTTTCTTATGGTTCTAATGCCAATTTAAATGATCCATTTTTTCCAGTCATAATAAAATGTAAAAAGCATAGCAGAAAAATATAAACTTTAGTAGAAATTTTTAAAATAAGGAATAGCTGAGGAACTTCAGGAAAAATTCTAAGCCTTTTTTTTTATATTAATAAAGCCTTTCTTTCCATTTTCACCCTCTTTTTCACTGTTGAAGTATTTCAGAAGGTTTGCATTTCTGCACCACTGAATAAAATGCATTCTTCTTTGTTAATGATGTTATCTCTGTCAAAAGCAGGAGCTTGATGAATGGGTTGAAAGGCCACCTAACTTCACTATTGCTGCTGGAACACTATCTTTAGCTTTGTCAAAAGCCATCCTATAGCTTTTCATAGTTATATTCAATGAAAGAAATGTTCTACCTACTAAACCAATTACTACTTCAGGAGTGTAGTAGTTCAGGTACTCAACAACAGAATTAAAATATGACAGATCAGAGCACTTAATATAGTGATGCCGTAACTTATATGCAGATCAAAAAAAGAATAGTCCATTGAGGGGAAAAAAGGTTGGTTAAGACCCTTTAACTGCTCAAGAAAAAAAATTGTGTTCTTCTGTTGCATTATAAACAAGAGCAATAGGAATGAAGTCACAATAGTATAAATAATTTAGTTTTTTTTATAACCTAGTTTGTGGCTTAGCAAGATGAAACTAAAAAGAAAGAAGAAAAAACGGTTTATCATCTAAAAGATTTCATTCGTGAATTAACCAAGTTTGTGTAAGAAAGTATTTCATATTATGATTAAATATCATTTCATATTAAATATGGTAACATCATCAATAATTATTAAAATTACTACAGTTTTCTTACAATTACAGAAAAATATGTTGAAAAGAGCTCTCCTAATGCTTATCTTGGGAAAGCATCACTCTGCCTCTGAATCAGTTTATAGCTAAACCATCCACTATTAGATGCTTATCAACCCATTCTTTAAAATACCTACTGAAGTATATTTTCCAAGATCCCTGGTAGCCTTTCACTAATTCAGACATTAGAAAGTGTTTCCTAGTTTTCAACCTAAATTCATTACTCCAAAGTCGCTGGAGAGAAATGAAAAAAACAATTAGTTGCTAATAACTTCGTAACATCCTTCTCTTACTGTCCAGTCTTCTCTCCTCTAGGATAAGCAAACGCAACTATTGCAAGATTTTCCTCACAAGCTACTTTTCCTAAACTTTGTAGTACTCATTTATAGTCTTTTTAGACTCATTTTTCTACAATCTTAAAAACAGTTCCCCAAAGTAGACACAGATTAGCACCAAACAGAAGAGGACAAATCACAACCAGTGTCTTATGTACAGCAGGACCTTTAGTAGGTCATAGGCAGTATATGCCTTTTTTGCAACAGAACTATGACTCACAATTTATCCTGTGACTCCCAAACCACGCACAAGTTGTATTTTGCCATGCTACCTATCTATGCTTTCTGCATTTCATTTCTCCTTCTCAACACTAGTCCTCACTGTATTTTATGAGTTGATTTCAGATCATCTATCCAATACACGACAGACATCATGAACTCCAATTTCAACCAAGGTGTTTGCAACATCCACTCACCACCCACACGGCCTCACCCTTGTATGTTACAAAGGTAGGCCAACTCCATTACCCAGGTAGTTAAAACATAAGTGGATCTAGGACTGCACTTGAGACGCCTTCTCAGACTAACAATGAATGGTTGATAAGCGTTCCCAAGAAGTTTCAACTAGGAGGATAGCTTATAATGATTTATCTAATCCTATTTCCTTATATCATTTATGAGAATGCCATGGGAAACAGAACAAAAAACAAATGGTACACAGGTCACATCCATTGCTCTACCTTTATCCAGAAGGCCAGTTTTCCTGTCCCATTCCCACACAACACACACTTAAAAGTAGGGCATAAACTACTGATGTCAATGACTGTACATCAGTTTACTGGAGTGCAACATGGCCTTACACTGTTAAGACATAAACATGTGAAAAACATTATCATAGAATCATAGAATGGTTTGGGTTGGAAGGGACCTTGAAGATCATCTAGCTCCAAGCCCCCTGCCATGGACAGGGACACCTTCCACTAGACCAGGCTGCTCAAAGACCCATCCAACCTGGCCTTCAACACTTCCAGGGATGGAGCATCCACAACCTCTCTAGGCAACCTGTTCCAGTGCCTCACCACCCTCACAGTAAAGAATTTCTTCCTTACATCTAATCTAAATCTGCCCTCTTTCAGTTTAAAGCCATTACCCCTTGTCCTATCACTACATGCCCTTGTAAAAAGTCCCTCTCCAGCTTTCTTGTAGGCCCCATTTAGGTGCTGGAAGGCTGCTGTAAGGTCTCCCTGGAGCCTTCTCTTCTCCAGGCTGAACAACCCCAACTCTCGCAGCCTGTCTTCACAGGAGAGGTGCTCCAGACCCCTGATCATTATGCTGCATCTCACTGGAGAGAAAAAAACTTAGCAGCAACACAGGTTCTCAGCAGCCTTGCCCTCATCCTGACTGCATTACTGAGCTTCAAGCAGAGATGCACACTTACATATAAACATTAGCAGACTAGAGCTACCAAACTCACTTGAAGTATATGAGTTCCACAATTTATTTTAAAAATGTCACCATCATTTAGATAGATGGTGGCAAAGACAGCTTGATCAAAGTAATGTACTGTAGGGGATAGCGCATTTGTCTTCGCTTCCATCTCCTTAAATCCATTTAAGGAGCCAGAAAGAAGCTTTTATGACATGACCCTCCCAGCCTTGCCCTTTTGATCTGGATCTCTGAGAACAGATTGCTCCCAGATAGGGTCAGATTTCACAAATACATATAGAAAATAGTTTAAGTTAGCTAACTCAAAGCACGGACTGGCAGAAGTAACATACCAGTAGCAGATCAGGAGACAGGGGTGAGGAAAGCTAAATTTAGAGCGAGGTCCGCAAAGAGATTGTTTTGCTGCCAGGAAAACCCCAACTTCCAGAAAGGTGGCAGGTATATTAGCCTCTGGAACAGGCAAGAGGAAACGGGGAACCCTGAAGGCAGAAGAAAATGCAATGACTTTTTTTTTACCTTTTTTTTCCTCTTCAACCCAAGTTATTCCTTCAGTGGCAATTACAATAATCTGCTTTTATTATCCACTTCTCTTTAGAATTCAGGACATTTTTCCCCCAAAAACCTGTGACCTACATATGAATCTTAGAACGCTCCACAGGAAAAAAAATGCAGTTTTAAAGTCATGTTTTATTAAAGGTATTTTTACAGCACAAAGAATAAAATAACAGCAGATTAACACAAGTCATCAGAAGATTAAATACTATTATAATTACAGCTACCTTCCCACAAAACACCTAAAATAACTATTGCACAACAAAAATACTTTCATTAGAAATCAAGCAGGTATTTACCTGAACATTAAGAGACAACATAATTTTACATCAATGCATGCAATTAACAGGACTGGTGATACAGTAGGACAATTATTATTTTAGAACAGAACACCAGTTACTACCTATTAGACATTTTCCACAGGCAAAAATACAGACTACAAAAATAGCATTGAATGAGGAACACAGTTCTGAAGAACACTTTTTAGCTTACAAATTCTAGAACTAAGATATTTTGTAATCTAAAAGAAATAAAGAAAGTTATTTCACTCAGAAAACAGCTTGTGGTGACAAAAGAAGCGTGACCGGCCGGTTGAGGGAGTTGATTCTCCCCCTCAACTCCACTCTTGTGAGATTCCACCTGGAGTACTGTGTTCAGCTCTGGGGCCCCCAGTGTAAGAAGGACATGGACCTGCTTGAGCGGGTCCAGAGGAGGGCCACGAAGATGATCAGAGGGCTGGAGCACCTCTCCTATGAAGACAGGCTGCGAGAGTTGGGGTTGTTCAGCTCAGAGAAGAGAAGGCTCCAGGGAGACCTTACAGCAGCCTTCCAGCACCTAAATGGGGCCTACAAGAAAGCTGGAGGGGGACTTTTTACAAGGGCATGGAGTGATAGGACAAGGGGTAATGGCTTTAAACTGAAAGAGGGCAGATTTAGATTAGATGTAAGGAAGAAATTCTTTACTGTGAGGGTGGTGAGGCACTGGAACAGGTTGCCAGAGAGGTTGTGGATGCTCCATCCCTGGAAGTGTTGAAGGCCAGGTTGGATGGGTCTTTGAGCAACCTGGTCTAGTGGAAGGTGTCCCTGTCCATGGCAGGGGGCTTAGAGCTAGATGATCTTTAAGGTCCCTTCCAACCCAAACCATTCTATGATTCTATGACAATGTATCAGGCAATCTGATTCTACTAACTCAAATAAAACAGTTTCTGAAAGTATTTTTAAATTTCATCCAGTCTGAATTCTGAATTCATTTACCAATTAGACGCCCAACTTAACCAATGCAATCAGAATCAAATAGTGTCAAGAATTAGCACTATTTTCAGCATTGTTCTGAAGTGCAAGAAGTTACCCACAGTAATTCTATCTTCTGTATTCACATACATTTTTTAAAATTTTGCTAGTTCCTAAGTTTCTTCATTGCAGGTTACAGATAACTGAGTATTTGGCCTAAAACCTTTTGAAAATTCAGTTATTTTGATATTAACTTATATGTTTGGGCAGTAGAGGCATTAATGTACATAAAGCTGGAAAAAGTTATACAAAAATGCTTCTGGAGTTCTCTTATTTTGGAATTTTCTTAATGAGGAATTTTTAGATCCTGGAAAAGGAACATTTGCCTTTGAGACTCACATTAGAGGAAGCATAGTAATTTTGTCATTAAAATACTTGGGTTCTGTTACAAAAGACTCAAACAATGCCTGAATAAAAATTCTCCTACTATCTACTGCCAAGGTAAAAAGTACTGAAGATGCTGAGACTCTTACCAAAGCATAAAAAATACACCCAGAACTTAACTGCCACATGTAAGTTAGTCAATTCTCAATTTAGTAATTTCTAGATGCAGTTTTATTGGTCTCTTCCATTTTCTATCTCTTGTGAAAAGTCCCTTACCCTATTACCAATTCATTTATTCAGTCATCCTCTTCTCTCTTGGTGTTTACAAGTACTACAACCTTGTTGTATCTGAGGAAGTAGGAACAGTGGGTCAAAAACATTCGAAGACAAGTCCCAGCATGTCCAAAAGGCAATATAAATGAAAAAGCTAGTTTTCCCCAACAGTGACCTTCAGGAAGAGAGCCAGTATTTCTCCTCAGCTCTCTCTAGAAAGGTCTTCTCTAAAAATTCCTTAAGACCTAGTAAACTATTTGCAGCAGAGAAGTAATTGAATAGAGGAGAGTTTGCCGCCTTCTTCCCAGCTGCCAGAAGCATCCTTGCTTCTTCAGGAGTGGAAAGGGCCTGAATGCTAGTGTGCTCCTCCTTCACCTTCTACTTGGGTCTCCCATCCTCCTGAGAGCTCCAGACATCTCCGTTGTTTCTCAGCAATTTCCTAAGAGGCAGCAGAAAAAGCCTGACCCAATTCTATAGGTGTTGCTGCTACTTGACAAAGCACTCGGGGAAGGTAATGGACAGGTCCAATGGAACATAGTAGCATATACTGTGTAAAGAAAGTTTTTATTTCATTCCCAAAATCCATTTTCCCTTTAACTCAGCCATAACACATTTTGCAGCTACAAGTTCTGCACTATACTCAGAGTTCCCCAGTCTATGCTGGCTCATTTAACACAACCACAAAAGCTATAGTTTTAGGGCAAAGTCCACTATGCGGGTGGAAATCTCTTAAGTTATATGGCAAGGTTACAGTAGGACACTGACATTTTATGAAGAAGCAAAGTGAAAATACTCATTATATTTAACAGAGACACGCTTAAGGGTAAAAACCTAAAGATATTGATGTTTTTTTAAAAACAGTAGCACCCTGAGAAGGTTCTATTCACTTGACATTTTTGACTTCTCTGCATTAAAAAACGTGGAGAAGTTTTCAACCCAATTACAATACCTCTTATCATAGTCTGAACATAGTTTAACTCAGTTGGCCATCGCCCATTCAGTTCAGATTCAGTAGGAAAAGTAAGTTGGCAAACCGGATGAAATCTCCAGGCAACACGGAAGAGGGCTACTTGTTTGAAGTGAGAGCCTAGTCTAAGAACAGATAAGGAGCCTGGTTCACAGCAAAAGATCGAGTTAGCAAGATAACGTCACCAGCCCCCTTAACCTGAGATGTGAACGATGTGATAGACATGTGTATGTGATCCACATGTGATACCTCAAGATTAAGTTGCAGCATTGCCCCAAAATTTCTTCTAGGGAGCCAGAAGGTAGCTAGTGTAAATATAAGCATTAAGTTAAAGCTGCAAAGCCTTCAAAATATGTGAGTTCTCTTTCTTTGCTCAACTGTCAATTATCATCTTCAGCTGCAAAACAAAGTATTTGTCATGATGGTCCTTGGATCCTTGAATTTACCAATCTTGTCTTCATGCTACAAAGCAAAGATCTTCCAGGGTGAATCAATGAAGCTACCTGTCTTTCCAGAGGGTTTTTTGGTTTGGCTTTTTCTTTCTCTTGTGTATGGCAGAGAGGGGGAGGCAGGGAGGAGGAGAGAGTAAGAGGAAGGTTAAACTGTGCCTGGCTCTGTTAGGGAACATTAAGAGCTACATAAACTTGATGGCTATTTTCTAGGTGGATCTTGTTTTGGAGGCAGATCAGGACAATAGGTGTTACTCTACACTTATTACACTAAACAAGGCTTTTGTCATTTAACAACTTTTCATGTTACAAGAATAGGAGAATGAAGTTATCAGAAACAAATATGGGAAAGTGCAATGTCTGAACTTCCTCTTGCCATCACTGCTTTTATTAATACAAACAAATATATCACTATTATGTTATATCATACTAAGGCTTTATAGGAATGCAACATAACAGTGAAGCTTTCTAAAGAAAGGAAGAGAAAAAGACAACAGTGGTACATTTAGTTTCCTAATTAACAATAATGTCAAGATACAGTGGCAGTAAGAGTTTGATAAAAATTGGATTGCAGCTACTTCCTGAGGCTTATGCGGTATCTGTAGCATTGCACCACAGCATGGGATATCAGAACACAGTGGGACTGTTTACCCTGTCAATCATTTGTCAATCTATCCAGCTTTCTACAAATACCCCTTGTATTTGGGAGCAGTTTCACAAACCTCAGTAATTAAAATTTTTAACACAATTAGACACATTTAGCAAATCTACTAAATTAAAGCCACTAACATGCACAAGGAACAAAAAGTAATGTCATGGTTACCTTTCTGCAATTAGGAAGGTTACATGTAAAAATCTCCTATAGTTATTTATTTAAAATACATGTTTATTTTTCAAGTATTGTTTCCATTTTTTTAAAAAAAAATGTTGTATTAAAAAGCATATGTGTGTGTGTCTTCAAAGTCAGCAGGTAATTTTTGTTTTTCTCCTCCACTGCATGCTTCCCATAGAAAAAATAGGAAAATACTTTCTTTTACACAAAGCATCTTAGAATCATTTATGGTAAAGAAAGCTAGACTAAGCAGATTTTCCATTAAGAATGCAGAAGAGAATTGTTCAGGAGAAAAAGTCATCTTCTCCAGAAAAGACAGAAATCTAGACATCACAATGTCTACCAGCTGAGCTTACGGTGAAAGTCACCAACAAGTAAGGTCACACCAAGGTTCACGACAGTGATGAGAAATATTATGCTGAAGAAACTGAGAAGACAAAAAGCTTTTACTGCACCCAAGAATTTGATGAAGTTGATAACTGAAGAATGGAAGAAGCATGACTAAGCATGATATCCCCTGAGCTCTGACAAGTTATACAAGAAGAACAAGTGTCATCAGCAATTATTGCTGATATCCATTAAATGATCCTCTGTTTCTTTGCACACAATTTTTTCTTTCATTGATCCATGACTTTTAAAAAGTGGATTTGACTAGCATAAAGCTCCTCCTGACTACCCAGGAAACTTAATCAGGAACACTGTCAAATTATGGGTTTGATTGCAATATGCAGTCAGAGTTTCTATTGGTGAGGAAATGCAAATTTCTGTACTGAAATATTCCCTGTCCTATGACTCTGGGTTCAGGTTTGGCAAGCTTGCATTTCCTGAAGAAACAAAAGTCCCGCAACTCTAACAGCTGGCCAAACAAAATATCTGTCCACAAAAACAGGAGAAACCATAGCATCTTCCTCCAAATATAAATCCGATGACGACTTTGTAAGTAAGACTTGTCATAATTCAGACATGCAAGGTGATTTCTTCATCTCTGGAATGTTTTACAAATATTTTATAACTAAACAACATTCCTGGGAATTATAATCTGCATTTTCAAGTGACCGTCTACAAAGTGAGTTATATAATTTGCCAAATTTCTTGGTCCTGGTTCGTGATGCACACTACGCTGTTTGGTGGTATAGTCTGCTGCTTCCTTCTTAGAGTCATCTTACCCATTTCACACTGAAAAATGCATGAAAACAGCAAACAACAACTTAGGTAATGAGAACAATCTGAGGACAAAGAACAATTAGCTCCCTCAGCCAGGATCCCATATATGTACATTGTAACAGTACTGGCTAGTACTGTGATAGGAAAAAAGGAATCTGGAAGGACCAGAAAGATTCTGGATTTCAAAAGGTAAGTATATTACCACCAGACTGTCATTCACTTCAGAGATAATGTTCAAATACTAGAACATTGCATTGATCGATTCATCAGACCAATTAATTGTAGGCCATAAAGAAACCTTCAGGGCAAGAGCTGGCACTGATGGAAGTAGAAAAGTGGGGAAGATTGATTTCCTCGTCATTATGAAAAATGCACAACATCTTTCATCTACAGACACATCACTTTTTCAAGAATCACATGCAATTTACAGTATTGTTTCCTACGTTTTTCATATGCTTCCCTTGGCACTGGATTTCATTAAGATGCTGGCAGTGCCATCTGCAGCTCCAAAAGCATCTCCTCTGTCAACAGCTTGATCTTAGATGAGTCATTCAGCTTGGGCTAGCTAGCAAGGAGAAAAGCCTCTTAAGCCCGTGTAAATAAGTCAACTCAGTGAGCTGCATTAAACACCTTGCAAGAAACGGTCAGCCAAGTGACATGAGTAGAAAAATTGTCTTTACCACAGTTTGAAATTCCAACCTTGAAATTGTGAATTTTAAATTCTGAAATTCTAAGATCTGCCACGGCCCAGATTCTACTGCAAAATCCTGCATCATCATTCAAAACAAACAAAAGACACTTCATTCCGCCCAAGCAATACAGCTTTCCCTAATCTTTGGCAGAGGAACTTGGACAACCTGATGGAAAATAATCTGCCAGCCACCAGTGCTGACACTCACCACAGGTATCAGTACCATATGGTAGACATCTACTACAGGACGTGAACCTATTTAGCAGAGGAGCTAAGCAGTACATTTAGAAAAAGCTGATATATCTAGTTTATATGGCAACTGTTTATATCCAAAAGCAGCAGACAGGGTTGCATCAAAAACAGGAACAGCAAAAAAGTTAAGACTTTTGTGTTCTGGCAATATTTTTCCCACTCTACAAATCTGCTTTCTGAGTTAAGAGTTTTCAGGCCAGTCTAGCTCGAAAACTAGTTGAGGATATAAAAAATTACTTTGGCATTATATACAGGTATTAACAAAAAAAAAAAAATGGGGTGGAATTATAGGTTAAGTTAGTGCAGTGCTAGGAAGCTCATGGAAGGCTGGGAAGTAACCGGCTCAGCACCCACAAGGGGGAGCCTGCCCTTGAGAATAAATCTGAACTCTTGCACTTCATTAGACAGTTTATTGTTATCGGACAACCCACCAGTCCACAATTCAGTACAGAAAGTTTTCACCAAGCTTTAGGCTTTAATCAGGGCTGATGTTTGCATAAGAGGACAGTCACAGGAGAGGAAGAGCAGGAAGGAAGTTGAAAGAAATTAAGAAATTGGGATGTGACCTTTACAAAGGGAATACATATAATCTGTCTAAACACACTGGTTTTTAAAAGGAAGAGCCAGCTCAGGGAAACAGGAATGGAACACGCATACTCAGAAGATATATTTCCTATTTATCTTGGTTCCTATAGTATGCCTATTTTCACTTCTAATCTGCTTGGAAATGACTAAATATTTGTTAGTATTTCCACTTTGGAACTATTTATCTTCATAGCCATGGTAATACGTTCACATAAAGGCATCAGATCTGCCAAATTCCTTCATTACAATTTGGATCATGGCGTAGAGGCTGGGGTGTTGGCACTTGCATCTCACTGGACCCGTAACAGCAGACACTCATCATCATCAAGTCATTATCACATTTTCCTTTCATGGCTGTGTTTATTTTAAGAAATTCCCATGTGTTCAAACACTACCTAGGCTTATTTCAGAGTACCAATTCTATATAAAACTTCAGCACAAATAGGTATTTCCTTACTTTCCATTTAAAGTTCATACCTTCTGGAGCAGTTTTACAGATTCACATCTCCAACCCAACATCCAAGAACAAACCAAAAAGCACAAAAAACAGACCAAAAAACATATTTATCATACACGCTTTGAACCCCCCCCAAAAAGCTTACCATGTTCCTTTTCAAAACTACAGCTAATTCACACCACATTTCCTGTTGTAAAAAAAAGTCTCATATTTGGAAAGTTTTACGTAGTGTAATCCTCTCTAAACATTACACAATCTCAAAAGCACTGCTGATAAAACTACACCCAGCAGGATACTGTAATTAAGGATAAAGCAAAACAAAGCATCAATTAAAGTGTGATTTCTGGTTATACAGTATTTTCCTCTGGTAAGGAACTGAAACCAGATTCAGAACATCCTTTCAATCTTCTTCTGGACCACCCAATTTAAACAAACATTTTCCAAGTTTATGCCTTTTTTTTTTTAATTACTGGTCATAGCTTTCTGTGTACACTGTTTCTTCTCCTATCTATATTCACAGAAAATAGACCCAGGGTTTTCCATATCTTGATTTAGAAGGAATGAGATTCCTAGCAGATCCAGGCAAATTCATTAACCATGGCGTACCAAAATGATAAACAAACACTTGAGCAGTAGGGATACATTGATTATCTTCTGTCTGTATCTTCCTTTGGGTGTACCAAAACTACCCTCCCTTTTTGTTTAAATACTTGCCAGATTCACATGGGACCTGCACTATTATTGTGCAGAATAAGATGTTACACCATTAAGAGTTTTCTGCAACATTCACATTTAGCAAACTAATTGGAAAGTCATCTCAAGCTCAGAAGCCAAAATAAAACACAATGGACAAATACAGTCATACAACCATAATTAAAAAATGCAAGTAAAGTGAACAAAAAAGACAGATTAATAACAGCAGACTTTCTTACAAAACAATCCCACCCACAGCTAGATCATGCAAAAAAAAGAGGCACTGAATACTGTTACAGGAATCTAGTTTAAGTTCCATTTTCAAAGTACGTAGTCAAATAGCTTTACATTTCTAAGGAACCATAAACTGGAACTATAGCATCACATTCTTATTCTCTATATGAAGATATTAAGTTCCAAATGCATACCTCTAATTCATCAAATAATAATGCAATGTTTAATGGATACAGATAATATTTTTCTTAACTACTTTATTTTGGACAAACTCAAAGAAATCTTTTCAAGATGGGCATCTCCAGCTTTATTGCATTTTCCCTTTGATGACTTCTCAAAGACCAGGATTTCTTTTTGGTTTTGGGGGGGTGGTTTTTTTGGTCATTTTTTTGTTTGTTTTAATATGTTAACATCTTAAACATCAGTAATGAAGGCCCAAAGAATTACCAGTGCTAATGCATTTGCATACCCACACATCACACACTAAGGCCTTGCTGTATGCATGAAAGGCAGAGTTATGAACACTCAAATTCCTATTCCAGGGAATACACAAAACTGAGTGGTTATGCTAATAGTGCTTTGCTTCAGGAAACAAACTTTCAAGTCTTTTACAGCAACAGTAACATAATCATATGTGGGGTTTTTTTTCAATACAAAATGCTTTCTACTTTTGTTTATTAAAGTGTGCAACAATTCTTGTGTACCTTAAGCTAAATTTCTTTAGACTAAGCATGTGAAATAATATGCTGATAACACTTCAACACTTTTCTGCCAGTGCTGAAAGACTCTCTAGGCTGAATCCTACATTACAAACTATCATGGTGATCTGCAGTTCTTGTAAGACAAACAGTCTTCCCTGGCCAAAAAGACAAATCAGCAGATTCCTAATACAGTATTTGCCACGTTCAGGTAAGTGTTAGCTTTTTCATGTTTCAGAATTTTCTCCTTATTACCAACTCGCTGTTAAGGGTCTATCTAGGTATGATAACTACTGCTTGTCAGCAATGCTTGCTCCATCTGACTCCGTTTCACCATCCTAGTCAAATATATTATATGAAACACACTAGTGCAAGCTGTCATACTCCAAAACAGAATTAGGCCGTTCTCCCCACTCGGCACCTTTGTGGATAACATCACTATGAAGACAGCTTGTAGCGGAGTGGTTAGGAGACCAGCAGTGAATAAAATTAATGGCAGAAAAGCTTTGATTTTCTGCTACTACAGTGAAAATCCAACATCCACTGTTACTACTAAATGTTAAATCTTGGGAATTTATAATTCCAGCAGACTGTCAAGTTCTATTTCTTTAATAGGAATTCATGTATCTGGAAGCACTACTGGTATTTTAACTAGAGCACTGAATATATGCCAAATGATCATTCTTAGGTCACCCGTCTCAAAGACTTGCAACTTGCTGCAGAAATCTTTTCTTGACCAATCAACCTCCTAACTCAATTACATTTCTCCCAGTTTTGCTCTTTGTTCCCCTCATATATACACACCCACAATACTGCCATTCTTTCGCTCTTCCACTCTTACATAACTAAGCTAACAGCACATACTCATTTTAAAGCCTTCCCTATAACTCAAATCCAGTTCAGTTTTCTTTCATTTGACTAACGGAAAAAAACACAATAGGTTTTGCAACCTCATTACAAGAACAGACAAAAACTCAGTTTAGCCAAAATCCTAGTGAAATGTTTTTAATGTTGCAACAAAATGGAAAAAATGCATTTGAAGCGAACTTCCCACAACATTAGCTAGAAAAACAACCCACCTTGTCATTGGTTTTGCAAAACTACATAGCATAGTTAAAAGTATTTTCTTTTCCATTTCCTGCAGTGTCTTTGATACATACGCACGAAATTGCATGATCTTATTGTTCCATGCTGCACTGTACATTTACAGCTATTGTTATCATTAAGTCTTTTACAATAATTTTCTCCCCAGTGATCACAATCTTGAATTTGCCTTAAGTATTTTGCATTTCCCACCTTCTCCAGTCCATATCCACAGGACAAACAATTCTAGCATACTTTATTTTTTATTTAAGTCCCTTAGTATTATTTTCTCTAACAAAATTTACTTGTGTGTTGTTTACACAGTTTAGATCAGTAATCAATAGGCTACAAAACAATGGACCCAATAATAAAAACTTCACCCCAGTGCCTTATCTAAAACTTTAGCAGTATGTGGCACAACTGGCCATACCCCAGCAGCTATGAACATAATTTTGTATGCGAGATTTCAAAGTAAAGGTGACAGTACACTGCATGTTGTAAAATTCTTTCATCTTAACATGGCATGCTAGCTGAAAGTGTTTTACTAACAGTAATCTTTATTTTAGATCCTAAAACAGTTGTACAGTTTTCTGATTATTTCCTAGCCCAAGAATTCTTATAACATGGTGAAAGATTCTCTTCTTTTGCACAGATAAAGCAACTGTTATCAGCCAGAACAGTGAAGATGACCTGCTTTGGCAGTTAGACCCTCAAATCTGAACATGTCTGGCTACCCTCACTGGTGAGCCAAAGGAAGAGCAACACTATGGTTATAGTTCTTTTTTCTAGATTAAATTTAAACTTGACATCTGCCAAACCTACATAAAAAACTAAAATTTAGCTGAGAATATCTCTGCATTCTGTGTCAAATGAGAAGTTTTGGCTTCTGCATCTCTGACATGAACGCCGTACTGGAGATCAATAAGCAAAGCACTATAGATTTGGTAAGCTCTCCACTTCGTAAGAGTTCTTTTTTCATTTTTAAAAATCACTCTGACCTAAAAAATGAGATTTTTGAGTGGTATTTTTATTTTGTTCTTCTGTTGTAGGGGCATAAATGATGAGGGGAGTACCGTTGCCATAACAAGTTATAGCATAGGAGAGTTACACAAAAGTATTTGCTCTATTGAATTTACAGACACATTATTAAAATCAAGGATAGAAGTCAGTCTGTTGCCTTTTACAAAGAATGCACATTTCATAAAAAACCCAGAATACAACAGAACCAATTAATCATGGACTAGTTTTAACACTAATGCAGAAGTAGTAAGGACCAGACAGGAATTTTCTCCAGTCTCAGAAATGATCACTGCTTTCCTGCAGCATACGTATGTGTTTGTCATTTTTTTAGTTCACGTAAGTAACTTAGTTCTGCTAAGCTTTTCAGATTTTTTTTTCCTCCCACTTGAAGACACACATTTACACTCTTTTCTCTCCATTTAGCCTTCCATATCTTTATACTCTGAGAAGCAGCTGCTACAAATACCCCTTCATTACATTAGCTGTTACCCTATCTTTGCAATGCTTCCCTGTGGGCCTTATCAAACTTGAGATGCAACCTTTTCAGTTTCGAGGTCAATCAACTATCTAAATCCCTTCCAGCTATCCACCACTCCTACAAAAAAAACACAGAAGGGGAAAAAAGAGTTGATGTTTCTTCTATCTCCCCTGTATTGAAGTACTAACAGCACTGAATAGCCGCCATTAAACCTCTCCTCACACATGCTACCTTACAAAGTACAAGGAGCCCTTCCTTACAACTGTATGGATTACACATTCACCATAAAAATAAAAATGTCATTGAACTGTCTGGACAGAAGGGGAAATGAAAAGAAAGAGGCAAGGATTTTGTCTCTTGTACATATTACCCTGCAAATCCTCAAGGAGTACTTAACCAAAAGATTCACCCCCCCATTTCAGCCCCTTTTTTCTTCCCCCTAAAGATTAAGGGCCATGGAAAGAAGCCTTCAGAGCATGGTCCTTTAAACACCCTTGAGCCAGGGAGGGCCTGCACCTGGGCTTGGCTGTAAACATGAAAAGAGTTCAGCAAGTCCCAGCTTTATTCCCCACGAGGTGGGTCTGAACAGCCATTAGCAGAGCAGGCCCCTCAAGTGTCTGAGGGAGAGAATAAACTCTGCTCGGTATTCATAAGCAGCCTTTCCCAAATAAAATCGCCAGCCCCAGCTCTGGTATCCTTACATCAGCTACAAGGATCAGGACAACAGTCTGGGTTGCTCATCACTGAAGCCCTTGCTTCAGCTCTCCTCTGAGGCGAAATATTGCACTTTGTATATTGGCACTTTTCCTTACCATAATGAGAGTCCCTTTAATTGGTACTTAGATAATTGATGTGACCTGCCCACCAGGACTCTTGAGTCCCATACAGCTCAACGTAGTTTCAGCTGAAGTCTATCGGCCTGCGTGTGGAAAGTTTAGCCTATGTCTTTCTGCATGCACTACTCATCTTAATCACTCACCAGTTCAGCAAACCTAAAATCTCTACCAGGACTGTGAAGTGAAGAGAGTAATCTAAGCGTGGTACAGGGTAAGCCTCTCATCTATCCAAAGCATATCCTAAGTACTCCATCTGACATGTCAATTCAAGAAATGGATATTGCAGAATTTTTTTTTCAATTAAAAACATTGAAAAGCGTACTCAAATGGTGATACACTGCTTTAACTGTAAATGGTCAAATATTTCAGACAAAAGCAAATGCAAGTACCTCTGACAAGTCTCTATCTGAATATTAAATTTCAACTTAATAAATACATTCAGAGAAGTTTGACAAACATTGAGATCCCACTGGCAGATAGAACTCTCACTGCAGCTGTAATATTTCATCAAGTGTTGGATGGTTTATGTCATTTGTGTGGAGAAAAGGAACATTTACTGTATCAGCAGATTCTTAAGTTTTCCAGCTCAGTTATCGACATGTGTAAAGGATATGATCATCAGTAAAAACAGAAAAGTATACCAAAAAATTTGTGGGTCATCAATAATGGAGTTAAGCTGTGCTGGGTTTTTTATTATTGATCTATTAACATGCTTTAAAGTTGGGGTTTTATCCCCTAAGCAGAGACTGATTAAAAATGCACCCCTAAAAAAAACTCCCAAAAAACCAATCTGTAAACCTAGCTGTAATTTCAGTTTTTACTACAGCATGTTTATAAAAACACATCAGTTGAAGAGCAGCTGCTCTTTAACAAAGAGCATTTCATCTAGCTTTAGCTCTAGGATGCAAAAAACTATTCAAACATGCTTTGTAGGGGAACATTATTGCAAAAAGCATTTGTAGATCAACATTACAACAAAAAGCATTATGAAGGACTAAGAGCAAATTAAAGCTTTTAGATAGCCTTGACTTTCTTTGACACAATGGAACATATGAAAGTAGATCCGTGCTGGCTAAAGTGGATATGCATTTTTGTAGTAATGCTGTTTCCCTTGCCAATTTCCTACTCCTTTTGAAGAACTCAGACAGTAGCTACTACAACCAGTGCACGATACGTTGTCTGTTTCAAACCTCCTTTTTTTCTTATAAAAGCTTGTATAATCTTATCAAGAACATATAGACAAATCTGGCAAAACAACAATCTTTGATTTTTTTTACTACAGTAAGTTTTTGTTGATACATTCTATATATATTAGTAATTTTCTAGGAAAAAACTATGCTCTTTATAAGAATGTACACTTCAGAAAATACTTTTAAAAGGAAAAATACATGTGTTGTTTGAATGCTGTGTGACTAACTTTAGAGAAGCTTTAAAACAAATTCAACACATTTAAAATGCTATATAAATCAACATTCAGGATGAAGGGTCAACAGGGGTTAAACTGTCTGTCCTTCTTGACTACATTCATAAATGTCTTTTCTAGCTGTACTTATAGAAGCAACTGCAGCGTAACTTGGATATTAAAACCTCCAAGGAAACCAACAATAAAAGCTGCTAAGAATTTCACAAGGTTTTTTTTTCCTTAGGTGTTAATTAAATGATCATTTAACACTGAAATGTAAACACAACATTTTCATCTACTGACAGCATAGCCTATTATAAATCCAGGGTAATAAACGTCCTGGTGTTAATACTCTGAACCGAGTTCCCACAACACACTAAGATGCCTTGTCGTGTCTAAGGTTAAGCATCTAGACACAAAACAAAGATTGTGCCTACTCGACTTCCAGTTCAATTTTCCCATCGCCCAGTGACCTAGGTAACACTTTGAGCAATAAAGAATAAATTTAATTTCTCCAGCATTTTGTGAGGATTAGGAACAATTGTTGGCCTGCAATGACTTTTTATCCTTGGATTCTTTCTCTTCCAGAGCATTCCCCCAGTTCTAAAAGAAAATTCTGATGGTTTAAGACACAGAACAAACAGAACTTTAAATTAGGCTTTTTTCAATCAATTGGAACTGTTGGAGGGGAAGCAATCAACCTTTCTTTGGACTTTTCTCAGCTATTCAGTTACTTTAGGCTTTAATCTTCCACTCGCAGAAGAAACCTACCATCATAGGGACAAGCCTCTCTACTTTCACATTTTCCCTTGGCCTGATTTATTCCTCTATTCTGTTCTTTTTTTAATCAAGATGACACGGCTGCACTTAAATGTCCACTCTGTGCAAGCCAAGACTTACAGATGTCCTCTTTATAACATTTCACACCATGTTTCTGCACCACATAATAATGGCATTTCCTCCGACATGCCTTTTTACTTTTCATTACTTCCTTCACTGAGATTCAGTTTCCTACTTAACTCCTGCCTAAAAGGTTTCCTATATCACAATTTACCAAAGCTTTCAAGGTTAACCCTCCAGGAACAACCCAGGGACTGATTCAGACTGGACATGAATATGGTTACAGGTGACTCAAAACCAGCTACTTTAATTTTCGTATTAAAAGGCAATTATCTTAGCTCCCTGCTTTGACCACTATCATGTCAACAAAAATACAGAAGATAATTATTTATGCTTGGGGCCAAACAGGTCAAGGCAACAAAGCCATAATAGCTAAAGTAGGTCTCAATTACTCTTAATACCACCACGTTATTTTAAAAGAGCTATGACTTGAGTAATTATTAATACGATTCATGGTCTCGCATTAGACATTTAAAATTTAAATACCAACAGCTAATAGCATAAAAATTTTTGAATACCACAGATATTTATGTTGGTCCAGAAGAACTGCCTAAAGCCATATTTTTGTTTGCTTGGTGTTTAACATGATTTTCTAATTAAGGTTAAAAGCGACTCTAAACAGTTTTGGAGTGTTTGTTCTAACGAAAAATCAATAGTTATAAGTATCCCTACAGATGTCTTTCACTGAAATTAGTCAGCTACATCACTTGGTAATGCAGATTACAGAAAGATTTAGTGATCTGCCCAGTAGCAGAATTACCTTACAGCCCCAGAAGTCCACCCAATTTGCCATTTTATCCCATAGCAAAGGAAATATTGCTTGTAAAAAAAACCCCATGAAATTATGTTTTCATACTTAAAGAAATAAAGGCAAATTTAACTGCAATTTAAAGACACCTTCCAATTATCTCAAAACTAAAAATACAAACATCCATCTTGAGAGCCATTTCACAAGAAAAAGGTTTGTTTCCAATTTTAAAAATCCCATGCTGTTACTTCAAGTAACAACATTTAACCTGATTTCTGTATATTTAGTACCTCTTTTTTTTTCCTGCATAGCATCATGGCAGGTGCTGTGAAAATACAAAAGAAAGCATAGCTCAGGAAAAGCCTACAGATTAAGAGATTCTAAAACAAAGGGCAGGAAGAGTAGTGTAGTGAAGTTTGAAGTCCAATAATTGCACAGAGTGATAATACATTTTACTTTTTTTTCTGACTACATTTCAAAAGTTCATTCTGGTTCCACCAACACTTCCACACAGCTAAATCTAAGGCTGAATGTTTGCTGTTGCTAGGATATAACTACTGCAAGTTGTACACCAAATGCATGTATATAATTCTTGTTTCTGTGCTCAAAAAAATAAATCACCTGATGAATTGTACAAGTTTTTGCAGCACTTCCAAAATCTCTAAAAAGTCATCTTGCCATCTCTAACCCTAGATAAGTAGGGCTTATGCCTGAAGCAAAGCTACAGTGGTATTTTTGTTTTGCTCACTACATTGTAAAGTACGGCAGAGTTTTCAATTTTGAAACATTATAGCAGAGAATGAGAACTGAAGGTAGAAGCAGGTGATGGTAGGACAAGAGAAAAGATGCGCATGCAAGCCAAGTTGCATAAAGTATTCAAGCTCCTAACTCACTTTTCTCCCTAGTTCAAAAATGAGCAGGTGACAGAAGCAACAATCAGTCTTTATGTCTTACAAAAGTTTATCTCCTAGATCTTCCATACCAGAAATGAATGCCAGAGAAGAGGTTTTACGAACCTAGCACAGAGGTAACATGTTTTTAGTTACTTTAGTTTCTTCTTACAGGTAATTAACCTTAATAAGCATATTTTTAACACCTGTGAATTCTTTTATTTTTAGATAGTCCTGTCTATCTATGGATTGCAATTATAGCAAAAATAAAACTCACAGAACTGTAACTGGCAGTGGACTTGCAGCATATGGGACCAAATTCGAGAAAACATTCGAGACTGGGATAATAAGACCTTGTATTAGCAACAACGCACTAACATAGCAAAGCTATGATAATGGTGCTTCCACACTGCAAGGAAGAGTAGTAATTACTCGTATATTAAATTAGAGATTTCTTTTTAATTACTGGCTTACTATACCACAAAGCCAAAACTGTACACTCATTTTATACATATACTATATGCAGCATCTCTTCATTAAATATAATTTCAAAAGATAGTTATTTTCGAAGAACTATAGTCACTGTTCAAAAGTGATGCTAATAAAATAATGCTACTAACTAAAAACTAACTAGTATTAGAATTGATATGTTCTTACCAACTTTACTGTTCATGAACCTATTAACTGTTTAGCTAAAACAATTTAAATATTCTTGTATTTGAACTAAACCACTGTGGTAGAAAAAAATACAAGAAGTTAAAACACTAGCAGGATGGATACAATGCATGGAACACTTATTTGTTTCTATTTACCTCTAAAAGGATAAGATTCAAATCTATCATAAAAAAAAATCAAGTTGCCTTGTATGCAGGCTGCTAGAATGCCCCATAACAAATCATAAAAACTGAAACAAAGGACTAAACACACTATCCTGGGAAGGATATAGCAACAAGGTGGCTTCATAATTCATGTTCCAATAAATCTTTGTTTAATTGCTGCACATCCAGCACACTTCTGCAATAAGGTGGAGCACACTGTAATGTTATAGTAGCACATACAACAGTGGAAATCTACCCATCACGCTTACCCAACAGCAGTTCCTTTAACAATCTACTTGGAAGGCAGATTCATCGATACTGCCTTTTGAAGAGTGGAAACTCACTCGCTCCTCATTGGATTTAACATCCAGAGCCACCTGTTTGCAGTTGGAATAAGATTTCAGAGGCTTTGGGATAATGAGCATTTTTCTAATGAGCGATTTCTCTTTTGAGCTGTTAAAACAGATTCAGACTGAAGATAAATATCTTCTCTACAAAATTATGACTGCAGTCTCACTTGCCGCGATTACTGTTAAAAGGGATATGACAAAACCATAAATTAAGCCTCAAATGCAGCTACCTTAACAATACGGAGACCAGCACTGAAAAAGTATTTTTAAAAAGTCTGTTTTAGCATCTTACATACACCACCTTGTTATCTTTTTTCATTCCTATCTGATGTATATTTTTTTTTTCCTCTTGACAAACGTAAAAACAAAACCACACTCAGCAAATTACGCAAATCACAGGTTCTACTGCAGCAGCTCGAAAACCAGACCCAAGAGCCGCCTGGAGAACTTTCCTCCTCTTTGCGTCAGCCGCTCGCAGCCTTCCCCATGCCCGGAGCGGGCAGCGGCGCTCGGGGTAGCAGGCTGGATGAGTAATGATGTCGGTCTGACCGGACAACGGTAACCCTGGCAACTGTAACCTGCAATTCCTGCCTAACCATTGTGGGATTTATTGTGGCAGGGGCCAAAGAGGCCAAGAGTAAAATGAAGCAGAGAACTATGGTGTCTGACACATCTAGTACCACACACTTTAATCATAGCTGGCAGAAATTAATTCAGGAAGAATTTTTGCAAGGGCCCCCCATGCAGCATGTTTTGTTGTTGTTGTTGTTAATGCCGCTGTTGTTCTGGCCTAAGATTTTTTTTTAAAGTTTTTTTTATGTTTATTATTTTTTTCCTTTAATTATTAGCTGTTAGGAATTTTTTGTTTTTTAAAGTGACTAACAGACATCTCAAAACCAAGTGTTTATTAATCAGACTATATTAAGATTTTTTTCCTTTAGAGAGAAACTTCTTATTCACAGTGTGTATCTTCTCAAGTATGTATATGAATAGGAAAACATATCTAATATCAGACCACATCCAGTAGAAAGATTGTTTTTTCACAGCCAATATTGCCTAACTTAAACAGCAAATATTGGTCAGTAAGGAAACTTAACCTCATTCCAAGCGCAAGAAATGTAAATCAAAAGGGACAAGCTTTGTGCATGGAATTCTATAACCTTTATTCATCAGTGGCACGTAAAGGTATCTTTTAAAACTGAATTTTCAAACAGCTTTGGGTCCAGCGCTTGGTATCCTGCAGCAAACAGCAATCAATGAACTGTGATCTAACCAGCCAAAGTAAGCAGTCAAAATCTATCTGCCTCAGATAAGCACTCACTAGGCTGTAGGAGTTCTCCGTACTAAGGTACCATCGCCAATGCTAGACAAGTTAGTGTGAGTGGGCATACAGGTCACTGAAAACAACACATCCCCTTCTTGCAGGAAAAGCACTTGTTAAAGAAGGACTTACATTACCCCAGGGGATTTACATGAGCACCTTTATTTTAACAGTATTGGATCAAAACAGAGGTTCACGTACATTGTGCTTTGAGAGATACCTTGCAAGCTAAGATTAATATACTCTACAGCACTATTCCTACTATTTTTAGCATTAACTACTTCCAACAGAAATATTGATGTCAAAACACCTTTGCAGATAACTCTTAACAGGAAAATCAGTTTCTGCTGTGACTAAAATTATCCATTTTAACTAGTTCTAGGAGATTTCTTGGAAGGCTGCTAAATTGGAAAGAAAGTCACCTGAAAAATAATTTAATTACCTTTGAAAACCAAGTGTCTTTAGACACAGAAAATAATGCACTGTCTCTTTTAAACTCTCAACCTATCACTTTCCTTTACTTACACTTCCCATCTGTCAACAAGTGCTTGTAATTTTATTACACTGTCCTGTAGTTTATGCAGAGTTGGTATTATTTTACAGAGTTCTGTTAATGGACTGGATAAATGGTAATGCTATTTAAACTAGTCTCCTGCTCCAGCAAACACAGCTGCAACTGTACTACTATTTCTAGGCAAACATCTTGACCTGAACACACAGTGCTCTCTCAACCCGTCCAAAGAGAAATTGGAGCAGACAGCAAAGGGAAAGCATAGCCGGCCGCTGGCGGCAACCAACTGTGTCTAATCATAATTCATATACAGTGTACCCTCTTTCTTTTATATTGCATTTAGGCTACACAACAAGCATATGTGCTTCTTCACCTGGCATCTCATTTACAGCAAGGGTCAAATGGTAATTATTATTCACAGCAGCTCAATAGTACGTTGAAAACTCGCAGTACACACACTGTTTGATTAGCTGTTAAATACCAAAAATAAATACTAAAACCAAAGCATATTATACATTTTATTGATCTTGTTTAGAGAATTTTAATTCTCCTTAGAAATATATTTATTTGGATGTAAATACATGTAAGCATATACAATGATACATGAAAAAACCAAATCATTTTATACTCTTCATAGTGATCAAGCTACATATAATCTGAAAACTGACCAAGAACATTTAACTAGCATCAATCCCTTTGCTGGCCTGACATTTTTTTAATTACATATTTAGTGTTAAGCGACTGTAGATTTTTCAGTATCACTCATTTTCTTTTAAACATGAATACATTATAACCAGACATTCACTTTCATGGTCTGCTCAACAATAACCCTTAGGCAGAGGAAATTTAATACTGTGAAGCCAGTGATCTCTTACTTTCCACCATATATGCTACGAGCAGTTGTGTGCTTTATGTCAAAGGACATTATAGATTTAAGACTAGCATCTATCAAATACACAATTCTGAATTAAATATATTCAAGTATGATTTTGCCTGAAGTGCGCATCCATTTTTTGCCTGCGAATTATGGCTCATTTCTATTTTATATGAATTTAGATAACAACCATTACACTATAGGTGGAATAATAAAATGATCATAAATCCCTTTCTTTTTCCTTCCTGATGGAAGTAATATCTTTATCATGGCTGATGGAAATTATAAAAGAGACTAAATTGTTAATATATAAAACCACATATGAATATATTATAATATTATAGCAGAGAAATATTTTTGTTTGTCAGAACAAAAGCCTTCAGGAGCTTTCTGGCCTAGTAATTTAACAACTCATTGCATCTACAGGGAAGTTCTGGAAACAAAGCATACATCCAAAGCAAAGGAAGGAAACAAAAATATACAGAACTAAATGTTTACACTAATAATAGAGTCATTTTCAGTTTACCATTTCATATTACTATAAGAGGGGAAAAAAACTATTATTTCACAATATTAAAACAGAAATCAACTCCTAAAAAGCTTCATTATACCATTTGTTCTCAAGAGTATTTCCATATATTAAAGCGGAAACAAATCAGAGGAACCCCACCTTCCTCCACCTTCACTCTTTTTCCAAGCACACAAGGGGTGAAACTCAATAAAATCAGTATTTCAACAGCAGAAGCCTCACCTGAAGTCTAAAGAAATGTGTCAGATATATATCTAATTAAAACAGGGCTGAATTTGTACAACCTTGTCAAAGCCTGCTTAAGCATGTCATGTTGTATCCCTTCCATAGTACATACTGTAACCTAGAGGTACCTTAAAATTTATTTTGTTACAATAACTGATCATGTAGATAAATACAGAAATCAGTATCTAAACTTCATTCCAAGTTTTTACTGCAACAGAAGTAGATTCTTAAAAGGGCCAATGGGTCAAAACATTAATTTAAAAATATTGCCAAGAGTAAGACATTATTAAACCAAAGAATACAATCAAAACAAAAACTCATTACCCAATTTGATATAGTTTTTAAGGTAAAACATTCATAGTTTTTTCTTCCCAGAGCTTAAGTTATTACCTTTCTTTTCTTTGTGAGGGGACACAGGAGAGACTTCTCCACAGACCTACCATTTGCCAATGCTATGATTTTTCCGGCCAAGTGTGTACAGCCACAAAAACAGAACATCACAAAATTGAAGTGCTTATATGGTGCTGTATCTCTGGGTCAGAATCTCCACAGACATTTCTTTTAACACAAAAACCAACAAACAAACAGGAGAAAAGGAAAGCCAAAGTATTCTTTCAGCAAAACTTCTGTAATGAAGTGGGAATGGATGAAACAATATTTTGTCTCATACAACTATCAGCATCTAACCTGGATTTAAAAAAAAAATTTCGCAAAGCAGTCAAAGCAAGTACTCGGCTTAAAGAAAACATCAATGTTCCTAGACACTTTTTAGCCTTGTTCGAGGCAAAAGACAAAAAACCTAACACAAGACAGATTAACAGGCCAATTCCAAATTTTCCAGAATAATAGTTATTGGGTCATGCCTACTTACAGCCTGTACAACTTCGGCGTCCCCAGAAAGAGCAGCTCAGAAAGCAACTGGAGGTTATTTCTGTTTAGGCGCCTTTAGAAAGAAAAAGAAAAAGTTGTGTTAAATTACAAGTGCTACAACAATGCAATGCAACCACTTTGAGCAGGCATCCCAATGCTGTAACAAGTTGATTTTAAAGACCAGAAAGGCTATGCAATGCTGGTCCATTAGCGGAGACATGGTCCAGCAGTAAATTTACCATGGACTAATTACATTTTCTGGTTTCCCCAACAGACCATATTACCTATTTTATGAAAGATTTTGAATCTCTGTAGTGTGAATCAATCACTAAGTCAGGATTCTATCCTGCATAAACAACCAGAAAACTAGAAATACAAAATCAGCAGTATAACTTCAATTCCCCACCAGCTCTGTGTTCCTCTTAGTATAACGAAGCAGACATTTTGTGACCATGAAAAGGTTCAAGGGAACATGTATCAAATGCATACACTTAGTTAAGTAATGAGATAATGTATCTAAACATCCATATAACCTATTTAAATAAAAAAGCAAAGGAAGCTGTTACAGAAACCCTGATCAAATAGAAGTCAGAAAAATCAAGAAGTCCCAGCTTATGTTTGGCATTACAGGGATTTTTTTGCATACAGGTTTTTTTTCTATAGCTGTAAAGATACACCAAAAGGAAGTTAAAAAAAACAAGACACCATCAGTTGTACATAAGACAGCACAGAAGAAAAACTGCAACTGGAATCTGGAAGGTACCCATTTGTCTATGGAGTTTCTCACTGAACATGCTGACCAGAGTCAACACTGCTCTAGTTTGAGGTGACAAGTTCAAAGCCCACCATATTATAGCCATGGACAACAGAACCACCACTAGCCAAGACAAACATATTCCATCTTCATGATCTTTTTTTAAACACACAATGCAGATTATTCTTGCTAATGTGTGTACATGACAGCCCTGGAGCATACAGTCGTACCAGTCAATTCAAGCTCAAAACAGGTTTTTCATTGTTTTTAAGCAATGCACCACACATGCCACCTGCCATTCAAGCAAAGCAACATACTGAAAAAACTGTTTTGTCCCATCAACCTCATCACAAGTCCCAGTTTGCAATGCACAGTGCTTCTCAATACAATAATTCAAGGCATTCCTGGACATCAGACTGCATGGTATTATCTGATACTTATTTTATCCTTACATTGGTTACGTTACACATGTCAATAGACTGCCACCAAGACATTCCACAAGGTAAAAAAAGATATTGGACAGCAGTTTTGCAAAATTAAGTTTTAGAATTTCATGAAGCTTCAGAATTTGTTTGCTAGTCTTAGGGCTCAATTCAAACAGTTAAGCCTGTTTAGCCTCCCAGGGCTCATTTTTCATAAACACTGTTCCGTCTAAAGGTCCTTCCAATTCAAAGGTTTTTCCATAAATTCCCACATAGATACACACACACACAAGATCCAGTTTTACATAGCTCCATGGTTTAGTTCACTTAGTTATTGCTCCCTTAAAGTTCAATGTGACTACTGATGAGAGCAAAATAATCTGAGAAATACTCTTACATACCCACAGGTTTGCTCCCACATTTCAAATCATAAGCAAGCAGTCAGCTTTTTGAGATCTAGATATCCATAATTCTCCAGTTTTAATGTCAGGTTCCTTTTTATTAGTCAAGCACCAGAAATCCTAATTTCTTTAAGCAGAAGAAATTTAAATCACACATTTAGAAGATTAAAAGAGAATTTAGAGTGAAAGAAAGATTCTGAAAAGGAAGGACTACAGTACTGGGATAAGTGAGACGAGTGAAGATGCAGTTTAATAAGAAATAGAAAAAAATGCTTAATCCAGCAACAACAAAAAAAATCTGAACTGTGATCTTGCAAGTCATACTTCCAAATCAGTAGAAGGAAAGTTTTCAATATAAAAGAAAGATAGAGCTATAAAGACGTTAATGGTGAGTGGAAGACTTCTGATTTGAACATTGCTTAAAAAGAAAACCTTACCTACATAAAAACAAGAAAGTGATGTATTTTAGTGTTTGTGGATCTACTGCATTTTCGAAATAAGGTCATTTAAAAATAGATATTTTCCTACCTTCAGTAAATTTATGTATAAAAGTATACACTAAGACCACAAAACTGAAGTAGTAGGAAGAAAATTGTTTCAAAGTAAGAGTTACATTTGTGATCAGAAAAGAATAATGCGAAAATGGAATTCTTAGACACTGAACCTGAACAAATGGTTAAACAAAAAGAGAAATAAAATTCGTTCATCTCTTCTCTTTGCTAAATAGATAGTTCATACTTAAGCTTCTAAGTCCATGATTACAGATCAAAAAGTACATGGGAAAACATGCAGGGTAAAGTTAGTCTCTAATCAGAAGCTATTCAGGACAAAAATTTCTGTTGATATTTTTTAAGGACTCTATTAGGTTCAGATGCTAGACAATAATGGCAAGCTGTAACTGAAGGGGCAATGAAATCACTCAGTATCTGTATTTTTGTAGAAGTTGTGTAAAATACAAAAAAGGCACTGTAGTACAATGACATAATATTAACTGATGATAAAGTTCTTAAGGCAGGCTGCCTTTCATTAAACGTAACAGTCTTATAAGAACACACTTAGCATCACTTTAGAAGGATACTTCACAGGCAAAATACTTGTGCTAGTACAAAACTTTCTATACAAGCAATTAATACCTTAGATCAGGAGTTTTTGTTATTACCTGTAGTTCACATGGCCCACACAACTGAGTATAGTGTTAATATACTGATGCATGTGCTGCTGTACAGACTTTAAAATCTAAGTTATAGACAATAAATCAAGTTCATTAATCTAAGAAGTTATAACAGATGCTTTCAAAGGGGTCAATTTGCTGTTCTTAAGTTTCCTACAAGGAGATTTTATGAACTTGATTTCACTGAAATGAATTTTTCGAGACTGCAATAGGTAGTTCTGTTTAAAAAAATGCTATGAATTCACATGTAAGTGAATGAAAAAGGATGCAGGGCAAATCTGGAATACACAGACTAGTATCGCAGTACACAACAGCTTCCAGTTCAACAGTCACTATCAGGAGTTTTCAATCTTTGAGACAGAGCTGCACTAGGAGTCCAGAAAACACATATTTTAAAACGGTTCATTAATATATACAGTTCTCCAACATTTCCACTTTTTCAGGTGACCTCACGCTTAATTTTGTCTGAAATAGCAATAACTTATCCAGAACACACAGACATACTGGAACAAGAGTGACACACGCATGATCCCCTTTCTCTCCAGAGCTGAAACCTGAGGTAAGCACAGATGGTCACAGAATTCATGACTATAGATTGCAAAGAACTACAGCTACTGCAGAGTGAAAACAACCAGAAAAACTCCACCACATTTTCTTTCAGTGTGTGTTGGCAGAGACCTCACCGCAGCTAGCCAGCAGGCAGCGCTTCCCTTGGGACAACGTGAGAGGAGAAGTTTCAGTTGCATCAACTGAACTGCTCTCCCAGAACTGGCATGAAGTTCAAGGTGAAGCACTGAAGAAACAGTGACGAGATATTCCATACTGCTACCGTTCAGTTTCCGAAGTGAGCTAGAAAAATTCATGTTTCTCAAGCAAAGGCAGAGAGCTCAGAAGAGATGAAGTGTTAGTGTGGTCTAAGCACAGTGGTGTAAGCAACAGAAAATGTACTAGAGAATCTCTTCTAACACTGCAATACCTTGGACTGTAAAGTCCCTTGATAGTGGCCAGAAATAAATGGATGAGGGTCCAACATCATATAATTCTTTCAATTTAACAAAACTCAGGCACAGTTGCAATTAAAATATATGTAACTTCCTTTTCTTCTGTTACTGAATGCATCTTTAGGAAGAGGCTGGGCAAATTGACAGACTGGCACAAGTAAATTTTTGAGCTCTTCATGATGAATTCAAGCAAAGTCCACATACTACCTAAAGTACACTAAGTATTTTAAATACTTCAGCTTAAAGCTCCCAGAGCTCAGTCTTCTAAACACAGTAAGACTAGAAAAGCATCTTCAAAGTGAAGTGATGGAACAAGCATACAGAAGGATCAATCTAAGGACAAAGAAGGAAAATCTTTGACAGATGGGCAGGTGAAAACACCCTTTAAAGGAAGCTCAATACCAATAGGCAGATAAAAAGTAGGTACAGACAAGCAATAGGTTACACTGTGAAGCAGACAACAGTAAGGTAAGCAAAAAAATTGGTTTGATTTGAGTTACTGGTTCTAGAGAACACGCTAGCTTTGCAGAAACGCGTACATATCTGGGTTTTACTTGTCTTTTGCATGCAGGCAGAGGATATGTAGAGGATGACAGAGTTAGAGGTAGAGTAAACTGCGGGAAGAGCACATTATGCTCCCAGCGACATGTATCTTAACCCACTGAAGTCTGGCCATGCCATCAATCCATTCTGATGTCTCTCAAGTTTTCATGCCACAATAACTGTGATCTAGTATCAATCATGCATGGGTGAGGAAGGCAGAAAAAAAAAATCTTAATTACACTGTCTGCAATGTAATCATCTGCAATTGCTATAATTCATGAGCAGGTCTGTATTTGTTTCCCAGACTTGTTACAGCCTTCACTGTAACTTGCTTCTGATCCCACTGTCATCAACTATACACAACCAGAGAAGCTGTATTTGACTGCGCAACCTCTCTGGGCAACTGAGTTGTTCCAGTGCTTGACTGTCCTCACGGTGAAGAAGTTTTGCCCTTATATCCAGTCATAAACTCTCATTTCAATTTATGCTTGTTGTCTCACCACAGCAATGAGCTTGGCTTGAGCTTTTTGATAACCACCTCACAGGTACTGGAAGGCTGCTATTTTGTCCCCCACAAGTTGTCTTCCAGTGGGTTTTAGTTCAAGTAGATGCAATTCTAGCCACAGGCCCCCTAAAATAACAGCAGCTCTCAAAGATAACTTGAGAACTACAAGGCACAGACACATTTTATTCTACCACCATTGCTTCAGGAAGAAGGATAGAAGGCTTCCAACTCACACAATGATAGCAGAAGTCATTATTTTTCATTCCTCCTTCGAAGTTAGCTGAGAGAAGTAAATACACTATCTGCGCATAGTAACACACAGTACTGTATAGCTTAAACTGTACTCTTCAAAGTAGCACATCCACACCTACTGTTTGCCAGCAGAAGACATTACTATCACACCCATTTAAAAATACCATGTAACAACTTTTCACTGAAGCTCATTTGCAAAATATGCATAAACTTTAAAAGCACACATTCTTTCATTAAATTTCAATTTTAAATGAAAGTTTATGTCAGTAAACAAACTGCTGAGTGTTCACACAACAGCACTTTCTACTCACAATGACTGAGCCCACCAGGCTCCTCAAGTAGTTCCAACAGGTTACAGGGATATGCATCTGCTGCGAAGGTCTAATATCACTTCAGGCTTTATGAGCTCAGAACCAACAGAACCAACCTACAAAATTATCCACATATCTTAAAACAGAAAGCTAGCACACAGCACCCAAATCATCTCCATGGACTGCTTCAACCATTAAGTCCTAAAAACCCAACTCTGGATATATAGGATGTCCTGGTTTCAGCTGGGATAGAGTTAATAATCTTCTTAGTAGCTGGTACAGTGCTGTGTTTTAGATTTAGTATGAGAATGATGTTGATAACACATTGATGTTTTAGTTAGGATAAGCAATACTTAGCAACAAGTCAAGGATTTTTCAGTCTCCTATGCTCTACAAGCAAGAAGATGCACAAGAAGCTGGGAGGGACCATGGCCAGCACAGCTGACCCAAACTAGCCAAAGGGATATTCCATACCATAGGACATCATGCTCAGTATATAAACCGGGGGGAGCTGGCTGGGAGGGGCTGATCACTGCTTGGGAACTAACTGGGCATCAGTCAGTGGGTGGTGAGCAATTGCATTGTGCAACACTTGTCTTTCTTGGGTTTTATTTCTCTCTCTTTTTGTTATCTTTCTTGTAACTACTATTATTAGTATATTTTAGTTATTAAACTGTTCTTATCTCAACCCACAAGTTTTACTTTTTTTTCTCCAATTCTCCTCCCCATCCCACCGGGGCGGAGAAGAAGTGAGTGAGTGGCTGCGTGGTGCTTAGTTGCCAGTTCAGATTAAACCATGACGAGGGTCAGAATAATAGACATCAGAATAAGTAATGCCTATTTCCTCACCAGAGAGCCTTATGCAGAGCTTGATTTAGGCTTACATCTGCAAGGAAGGCAAGCCTTATTACTTTTCTACAAAAAAGTGTTGCTGCATCTGCCAGAGGCAGAGAACATCTGTGCAACCATGTCCAAAGCCACAATCGACTGAACTTCAACACATTTGGCAACTGCTGTCTGTGAATGACTTGCATGAACGTGTCATCAAGTGAGAAGAAGGCCCAGGAACTAAGAGCTAAGCAAAAGATCGTGCCAATTTTTCCATTACGAATTCTCTGAAAATATTTTCTCATCTCTAGTCAAACTACTCATAATCTCATTAAACCTAGCAACATCAAGTTTACTGACCACATGAATAAAACTTAGAATCTGAGAAGTTCAGGGCTGATCTTACAGCATTTGGCTGCCTAAGTCAAAATTTTGCCCAGGTCAAGAACCACTTGATCAGGGCTCCATTTTCCAGGCTAAATAGTGACTAGCTAAAAAAGATATCTAAGTTAGTTTCAATTTAATATCAAATACCAATTAGATATTTGTTTTAGTAAAAAAATTTTCTGAAAGGAAGCAGGACATACACACTACTGCAAACTCAGCTTCTTACTTGTGTAGGAAGTGGTGAAAGTTACTTTGCAAACTATAGTACTACATTGTACTGGTGTATACTACTTGAACCCTAACGTATTTTCTGTCCATTTTCTTCTCATATGGGGTTGATGTCAAGTCCAAAATTACCACATTCTTCCCCTACCCCAATCAATTCTCCATACATTATGGAGAACACTATTTTGCACATAGAATCAGGAGTCTATATTCACTCTGCTTCTTTTAACAGGTTTTCCAATATAAGCAGACCTAGGACAAGCTCTTTGTTTAGTTGGGTTTTGGCTTTTTTTTTTTTGCGCTAAGAAGAAAAGAGAGAAACTAAGGCTGTTTCCTGGAAGCTTCTGTATTCCTTACTGTTTCAACAGAAAGAATATTTCTATAAATAGCTGGTCATTACTCTTATTAGTTCTGCCTATGGCATTAAAAAAAAGTTTGAAAAAGAAAGCAAAAGCTAGGGAACTACAGGCTGGGCAGCCTCACTTGATGCCTGGGAAGGTGACAGAGCAAAACAGAAGTTATTTCTTGACACAGTAAGGACAAGATGATGATTGGGAGTAGTCAGCATGGATTTACAACTGGAAAAATCATGCCTGACCAGCCTGATAGCCTCCTACAATGAACAAGGAACTTGGCAGATGAGGGGAAGGCAATGGATGTTGTTTATCCTGACTTCAGTAAAGCTTCTGACACTGTATCTCATAACAGTTGTCCTCATAGACAAACTGATGAAGTACAGGCTACAAAAGCAGATGGTGAGGTGTACTGAAAATTGTCTGAAGTGCCAAGTTCAAAGGGCTGTGGATCAGTGGCACAAAGTCCAGCTGGAGAACACTCCCTAGTGGTATACCCCAGGGGTCAGTACTGGAGCCAGTCCTGTTCAACACCTTCATCCACAACCTGGAAGATGGGACAGAGTGCACCCTCAGCATGTTTGCAGATGATACAAAACTGGAAGGAATGACTGATGCACCAGGTGTGTGTGCTGCCGGTCAGAGGAACCTGGACAGGCTGGAGAATTGGTAAAAAAGGAACCTCATGAAGCTCAAAAGGGAAATGCAAAGTCCTGCACCTGGGGAGGAATAACCCCATGCACCAACAAACACCGGAGAACAACCAGTTGGAAATCAGCTTTACAGAGAAAGGCCTGGGGTCCCGGTGAACAAGATATTAAACTGGTGCCAGCAATGTGCCCTTGCAGCAAAGGCCAACAGCATCCCCAGCTGTATTAGGAAGAGTGTTGCCAGCAGGTCAAGGTGGGTGATCCTTCCCCTCTACTCAGCACTGGCGAGACATCTGGACTCCCCACTACAAGAGAGACATGGACATACCAGAGCAAGTCCAGGGAAAGGCCATGAAGATGATTAAGCTGACAGATTGAAGCACCTGTCACAGCAGGAGAGGTTGAGAGAGCTGGAACTGTTTAGTCTGGGGAGGAGAAGACTCAGAGGGATCTCAATGTGTATAAATACATCATGTGTATAAATAAGCGATGCACTTCCTTCCCAAGCAAGGAAGAGCGAGTCAGACTCTTCTCAGGGATGCACAGTGAAAGGACAAGAGGCAATGGGCACAAATAAAAATACAGGCAATTACATTTAAATACAAGAAAAGTCTTTGACTGTGAGGGTGGTCAAACACTGGAACAGGTTGCCCAGAGAGGCTGTAGATTCTCCATCATTGGAGACATTCAAAACCCAACTGGAAACAGCCCTCAGCCACCTGCTTTGATCAACTTTGCATTAATCAGTGGCATGAGACTAGACAATCTACAGAGGCTCCTTCAAACCTCCATAATTCATTGGATTTTATTCTATAAAGTATAGCACAAAGGAAACAGAAGTAATAAAGCCTCCATAAAGTAACACAGGATCAAGTATCAGATGAAGCAAGGATGATCTTTGACAACACCTGGGATTACTTCCAAGGAAAAAAAAAGGCAAAGAGAGTTGATCTATTAGATGGAATTTAGCTAGAGTTTGGACAGATTGTTTAGAAAGGCAAGAAGGGCCTGCAGATAGTCTAGATAGGCTTGTAACTGTCTTTCTGGCACCGGGTTACCACAGTAAGTCTTCACTCAAGTATTTTTCTGTAGCACCTGTACAGGCATCCTGCCAAACTAAAGTCAGAAAGGCTGGTGTGTCTTAAAAAAAAATTAAGGGACACATTGCCACATTGTATTTGATTATCAGTCTAGACTATTAAAGACAAGCCAGCACAATGCACTACATACTATGAAGGAAAATAAAACATTTCTTCTGATGAAGTTTCAACCAGACTCTTTAGAGTAAATGAGGTAACGTAACAGTATGAGTCACTGAAGTGGCAGCCATGCAGCCAGATCCCTCATACATTTTGGAGTTTAACTGTAAAATTCCAGATAGAACTGTGGCTTCTGCAGTTAAAATAAGGATCATCTTAGATGCTCTTTCAAATATGCTATGTTAAAATGTAATGACAACTCAATTTTCACCTGTGGCCATCTAACATTGAATTTGTTTTTTTAAAAAAATATTGAACTGGCTCTGCAACAGATAAATATGATTTTTACAGAGTAAAACTAAAATGTATAGCTTTAAGTTTCATATCGGTGCTCTATAGCATAAATTTAAAATAGCTTCCAAACACAAAACACTATTTGAAACAAAAACATTGACACAACAGTTCTGTAGAATCAGATTTGGTTTCAACATTTTGCAACAGTGCAAATTACCCATTTCAGAAGAAGCAAGAAAGAAGAGCATCCAGCAAACAATGTCACAAAGGATGAGCACAAAACAGATGTGGGAAAAATAAACAGCCTTCCTGCCCTGGAATTTGTAAAAAGGTCTGCAAAGAGCAAACAGGACTTCTCACTGCAATTTGACTTCTAGACCTATAAAAGGAGTCCCATGAGAAAAGACACTCAGATGAATAAAATATACTAAAAATAGCGAACATTTACAAGGCTTTCAAAAGAACACCGCTCTTGGACTTAAATTTTTATCAAACATTTTGTAGTATTCTGCAATCAAAATGTAGCTATAATCTGATTTTTAAAATTCCATTAGAACACTGCATCTTTTTAAATACTGTCTTCAAAGACAGCCTTTGTCTATTTCTGATTTAACAGACATTTTTAGAGAAGATATTTGAAGTTGCTTTGACAAAAGTCTAATACAGAATAATTACTGTAGTATTTTTTATTGGTTTTAACCTATAAATACAGGTGCCCCAGTACAATTTGTGTAAGATGGACTCACATTCCTTTGGTAAGTGATTAGCACTGCAGGATTCGTTGTCTCCTCCTTGTTCCAAGATGAGGAATGTGCTATGCATTGCCCTTAAACTATGTAGGATTAGCTAAGAGAAGGATTTTTCACATCCGTGATTAACAAGGAATAAGTGTTCACCCCCTTCACGGCTGTTCAAAAACTTATTCTCTACCTGAATTCACTATTCTTCCACTACCTATCACACATGTGTGAAGGTATTGACCCTTCAAATGCTCATATATTCAGACTGAAGCCAGACAGGTGACTAAGTATCAATGCTTTAAGGGGGAGAAAAATCAAAACATCAAGCAGCCTTAAAAACAAGCACATGCATTAGCACCTCAGATTGTAGGCAGTCCAACTTAAACCTTCCTGGTCGCAGTAGTCAAAAACTGTTCAGAATGTACCCCAACTGAAAAATTAATTCTCAGGCTTCAGTAATGAACTTGCACACCAAAATGAAGACCAGGATTCAGTGAGAAAAGAAACTGGAGACTAACTTCAGCTAAAGATCTAAGAAGTCATTCTAAGAGCTCAGTACAACTTCCATACAATACAAGGTCTTACCACCAAAAAAGCTGCTTTCATTGAGACTATGTATAGTCAAGCACAACAAGATTAAATATGAATTTATTGGCTGTTCTTTTAGCTATGACAGTGATACAAATGATTCCTGGAACAGTAGCGGTGACTCCACTGCTAACCTAGTATTTTTCACCAGGAGTCCTAAAATTCCACATTAGCCTTTAAACTTCACATCTAAGCCTCTGTAAATTGGAAGAAAAAAAAAATCAGATTTTGCTTCAGTTAAAACTGCATCATAAAAATGGACAATATTTGGCATTTTTTCCAGAAGTCCCTGCTCCTGAACTTTGATCATGTAGCTCTGTAGAAGTGAAATTTGGGGGTTTTAACACTGCTTTTCTGCAACTGAAAGAGCTATATTCTATCAGAGGTGCAATACCCAGAAAGAAAAAGTTCAGACCAAAATGAACTATTCTGGGATTAATTTATTGATGCAGCTCACATTTAAAGAATCACAGAAAATCCTGCTATGCCTCTTTTAAAAGTTACTATTTTCCTACTTGGAATTTACATTTCATGGATAGAGCTTACCAAATAATTGGAATAAAACTGCAATCTCACACCACACATCAATACATAATAAAAAGTTAGCCCATAGGTTTATCTTAATCTCTGGAAAGCATGTTTTATCCAATCAGTGATACAGTAAGTCTGCACCCTAAGAAAGAACATACAGTGTGGCCCTTTCCTACGCTAGACAAAAAGAGCAGTACTAGTTTATCTAGTCTATTTTGAAACAGCTGCTAATTACCTCGATAACTGCCCAGGCCTGGTGGGCAGTATTGCAGTATTTGTTTATCCTAGATGGAACATTTTATTTCTTAGTCCATCCTGCTATGCAAGCCTTTATAAGGTGAGATGCTCTGTAAAACACCATACATCCAGAGATCATGGTAACTCAAGTGAGTTTTGGTTTTATAATTTCAAAACCTGCTAATACAGCTTAATAGTTTGCCACATTTATCAGACTAGGTTAGAGCACAAACATAACTAACCATGTAATATGTGAAATACAGCTTAAAAACACTTTATTATACTGAATCCCATTTAATATCTTAGACAAGACTGACTCCTATGTACTGAGGTTATAATTAAACCCTTGCTGTAGAAGCTACAAACACAGCAGTTTCACATATAGATTTATATCCAGAAAAGAAATCCAAGTAGTACTTCAGTTTGTTTACTAAGTAGAAAAAAAAACTTTTCCTTGAAACTCTGTAGTTGAAATATACTTTTCCTTCTGTACTGACACATCTATAAGTTTCAGTTTGTTCATCCACAGCATGAACAAAACTTTAATAATTTTCAGTACTACTCAGTCAAACACTCGTAAGTACACTCTTAAGTAAATGCTCTCTTAATCTTAAGTTTTAATAACTTGTTTTAATGTACTTGTGGAGAAGGAACCCCAATAAATAGCAAGTACAGACAATTCCTCAGTTTATTTTAGAATTGTGTTGTAAAAATTTAGAAAAATGCATGAACTGTAACAAAACATTTAATTCTTGAGATATTTCTTTCTCCATCACTCAGTAATACATTGTAAGAAACTTGAAAATACAACATAGCTAGCTTTCAGTTTAAAAGCTATTTCAAGTACCAACTTGATGTTCAACCCTTACAGCATTCTTTTCTGGAACTCAGGATTTCAGGTTACTCGCACCACGTAGCTCGGGGGGCTGGTTTTTGGGGATGTATGGGGGGGTAAATATTTAGATCAGATACTAACTCAGAAGTTGCAGTTGTTCTAGAGCCTGTGAGAGTAACATTTTACCTCCACACTAGTTTTCAGCAGAAATAGGTTTCGTGGGGTTCAGGGGTTTTTTGGTAGTGTGGTTTAAGTCTACACAGATAGCTCTTTAGAACTATTAAGATAATAAATGGGCATTTTAGAAATAAATTCTATTAATTCAAGTATCAAAAGCATTGGGGCTTGGCCTGGAAACTTTTTAAGCCACACAAGTAACCTTTCTCACAAGAGTAATCAGTGGGACTACTCATGCAAACCAAGTTATTCACGTGGTAAATGTCTGCAGAATCAGACTCCAAATTAGCATTTTAGAGGCATACTGCTGCCTCAATGGATTATTCACAAATACAGGAAGAAAAATGTGGGTAGTTTTCAAACGATTGCTGTAAACTCTTCCTATCCTGACATCTTTCGGATGTTTAGCATAGTCTTAGAATGATCATAGCTGGCATCTCAACTACTAGACATAGAAAAATTATTAGGAAAAGTTATGATTAAAAACAATGTTCCTATCAGCCAAAACCATTTTTTTCCTAAATGAAAAGGTAACTGCTCTGCTACGTAAACAAGTGAAGAGTATATTTAGCCCTCAAAACCTGACTACGTTGTATTTCTGGAGTACAAAGAACTGTAAGGAAATTTCAGACTTAAGTAGCTTATAATAGAACTGGTTCAACAGTCTACAGCAGCTGTCTTCAGCCAAATTTTATCCTTCCCTCCAGATGACAATAGCTTGTAAAAACACTGGGATACTTTGAGCAGTAGCTGCAACACCACAGAAGAAGGTGGTCTTGGGGATAACAATTGACTACACTTTTTAAAAGTCATTTTTAAAGCTGTGTCTAACAGCGTTAGTTTTCAGAACGTGGAGATTTTTAGTTTATCCTAATCTTGTTTTCTTAAGAGACTATTTCAAACTATTATAAACATCACACTCAAGATGACAGCTTTATAAAGAAAGAAGAAATAAGTGTTTAATTTCACATTCTTATAAGGAATCATTTCAAAAGGTTTTGACTCCCATAATAAGCAGCGGTCTCTGGAAATTCTTAAATGTTGTGGAAATTCTCCATACCTTGACCCTTTGTACCTTCCTGCCATGAAGCATACTGAAACCCACCGCTGATACATGACTGTGGTATATGCAAGAGAGGTTCAGACAACATAACAGGTCACATCCCAATCCTTTCTTTATGGGACCTGCCATGTACTGAATGGCCATATACTCTTTAAAGGCCCTACTCATAGGAACATGGGCTCATCATACAGGTTACTAGTTAATATAGAAAGTCGTGCAGATGTTAAATACAGGACAGACAAGATCATAATTAATCCAAGAGTTTTTGACACTGCTTCAGGATGTACACAAGGTACAAGCTGTCCCATTGATTGAAAAACAGGCCGTACGTATTGAAGTTCAAAGTGGGTTGTTTCAGCAGACAGAGCTTCTACAGAACACAATAGACCATGTGATTCAACCATTCAAGATACAGGCTGTGAAGAAAGCCATATTCATGGCACACTTCCTAGCCCAGGCAGTGTTGTACCAAATTGGTTTGGACTGGAGCTAGTACCCCCTTAACAGCTGAGCCTTCAGACAAGACTGCTGGAGATTATAACTAAGTGAACACTGTGGTGTATACCCACTTATTTGACTGAAGACTTTTCAGAGAAGTATCCAACTAAAAGGCTTATAGCAAAATCATTTTCAGCTTCACCAGGATTTCTCCAGCAACTAAAGTTTCCACAAACCTAAGACTTACCCGATTAAGTTGCTAGTTCCCATCTTGTTTTCCCTCCCAGTTCTGTATAGTAGTGCCGACTACATAAATCATTTATTGCTAACTAAACATTTTTACTTTAAAATTACAGCAGGGCTGCTGAGTAACAATCACTTGTTATGGCAGTATTTATTGTGATTTTGGTTTCCATTGCACTTCTGCAATTACACTGGTATGACAAATTCCTGTTATGGAGCATACTAGGTCTAAATAGCTTTGTGTACATACTACTACATGTATCCAGTGTACTAGAGATTTGTTGTTGCTTTACTAAACTATAGGAGAAACATTTCTATCCATGAGAGGTATACATAGATTTAATCAAATCATATCTTAAGTAGATCTCTTCTGAAGAGAAGGTTGATGGTTTCTTTTCTCAGAGATTAATTTTGCAAAGTGCTTCAGGTCTTCACTTCCCTTAGAGGGAGTTGAGGGTATTCAGCACTTTGCATGCTCAGATCTATAAATGAGTATTCACGACGACTAGCTCACTGATCAACCAAACAGTTCCTTGTAAATCAGAGTAACTGGTCTAAAAAGAAATGATGAAGTAACTGAAATTCCAGTTCAAAAACAAAAAATCCAAAAGCACCACTTAACCTAGAGAGACGGATTTTTTTTTTCCCCCCAAAGGGAAACTACTGTGAAAGTCTGTTCTTCACATTAAAGAGTACTGAACTACAGGAAACATTTTAAAATTCAGCCTGTATACACTAGCACAAGATTTTCCAACATAAGAAATATTACATGTAAACAATCTTATGAACGAAATTGAGTTCATTTAAGTTGCATTAAGGTTCGCTGATACCTTCCATTGGCATGCTAAAAGGACTGCATCAGGTATTCTTTGACAGTAGCTTGGCACATTACTCTTCCAGCGGAAGTGTGCCATCCTACACTTACACATTGAAAAAAACTAAAAAGCTTTAAAGGGCTTGCTATTAATGTATAAAAGAAATACTTGAAGGAAGTATCCACAAGTTTCCTGAGAAATCGTTTTGAATTTCAGAATCCCAAGGAGATGAATTGGCTGTCAGATAACAATGTGCCTTCATCAGATGGACTTGGCAGTTGTAAACAAGAGGAATTTTCTCAGCTTTTCCTCACAAATATGAAATATTTGCTCTTAGCCAACAGCTGGGGCGGTTTAAAGACATCCTGCATATATATTCAAATTACAAGTCACCCACACACCTAACACTGACTGAATTCCAGCAAATTAAAGAACCTCTAACAAGTACTGGAGCATATGCAAAATAATTCTGAAGACAAAACAGAATCTAACTTTGTAGGTCTAAATGACTAAACTTTCAAATGTCATAGTTTGCCTGCTGAAGGGTGAATAAAAATAACCTGCAGAAGTAGCCACAATTATCAGAATTTCTCTTCAGAACTAGTATCTTACGTAACTGGAAAATATCTGTTGTTTTCCAAAGACTTTACAGATTTATCAAGAGAAAACCAAAGGAAAAAACAGAAAATGTAATGGCAAAATGCAAACACATCAGACAAGTAAGTTTTAACTACTAAAGTTTTTTTTCCTAGTATTGCAATTCTATACTTCAGAAATCTTACCGTTAAATGCCTCGAAATGATGACACAAGTTAAAATAATTTTTTAAATATTGTTAATAAATCACATAGCAGGATCTTGCTTCAAGATAATCAAGAAATAAAGTTGACTATATACACTGTTTTAAAACTTAGCAAGTATTTGGTATCTCAGTGTCAAATCACATTCACAGTGAAAGCATGGATCTTTTAATGTTTATTAATGTTTCATGTATGCTTACTTACTTTTGCAATATGAACTACACTGTTTAATTTTTTAGCTAGACCCTATAAACTAAATTTAGGAATGTGTATATATTATTCCAATATATCCCTCAGCAGGAGAAGCTGTACTAAATCCCTATACTTTGTACAAAGTTTAAAACACATTGTAAAGAAGCATTGCATTAAGTGTTTTAATGCGACTTAGAAATGCATAGTCAGATTTTTTCAAAGAGCAATCGATCTCATTAAAATTTATTCAAAAATGGTTGCACTATATAATAACACTTCCAATTTTGAGGTCAAAAAGTTACTTTGGTTTATTTGAAAAAATGAGGTAATCATCTCAAGTACATGATTTTTCAACTATTATAGAAATATCATAGTTACACTGGTGGTTACTAAGTCTCTTGAATAGCTTTGTCTATATGACCAACCAGACCATAATGTTTGGGGGTTGTTTTGTTTTAAACACACAGCAGCTGTGGATACAGAGCACAACTATAGTAAGACAAACAGAATGTTTAGGCCAATGATGCTTTTCAATGGAGTAAAGTAGAAATACTTTTATGAAGTTAAAGCAGCAGCAAATGACAAACTAAACAAAACCTCAGAGGCATGGTTAAAGAAAAGGTGATATAATGAAAATGCAGCAACTAAGATGCCTAATAATGAAGACACTACTCTAAAGTTCTGCATGAACATACATTAATACAGTGGTATTCTTAGACCTTCCTAGCTCCAAACTGAAACTATATTCAACAATCAGCATCTTGCCTTTAACAAGTCAGATGTCCCAAGTTGTACAATATATTTTAAAAAATATTTTCATTTGAGGAAATGCAACAAAATAAGGCAGCACATACTGAAAATTAAGCAACTATTATGAAAAGCTAAACTAGTTTGGGAATTACTCATTTTCTATGTCCTACTGCAACCAAGCAGGTGTTTGCCCTTCAACTTCACCAGACAAGATCCTCTCATTCCCGCTCCATCCTATCTCTCCACAATACTTAATTTTTTTTTTGAAGTCCAAATCCAATTAATTTTTGAAAGCTAACAGTTCATATTTTTTCTAAGCCTTTGTAAAAGATTTAATCATATAAAAATGGAGTAGAATTCAACTACTGCTTTCATACTATGTAACAAGACAACACTTTATAACTAGCAGTTACTTCCAATAAGACATTGTATAAAATATCCAACATCTCCAAGACTAACATCTAACACTGTACCTCAGAAAACAAGCTTTTTTATTCACGTTTGAAAAAGTTCTTGTGCATTCATGGGAAAATATTTGATAGTATTCAAGCTATTTCCTACAAGACAATTGCAGTTTACACTTCAAATCTGGACTGCTCATGAAAGCTCCCCCCACGCCTGAGTCCCATACATACTGCTTGAGAATTTCTTATTTCTCTTGTGTCTCAATAAGGATAGATGTCCCAAGTTTAAAAAAAAAAAAAAAAATCAGAGGCCTGAGTACCTTAACACACAACTGATTTGATTTAAAAAATTCTCATATATTTAGAATTAAAAATACTTACAGCCTCTCCAGTTCTTTTAAATCCTGGAATGCTCCTCTCTCAATAGTACTAATCTTGTTCTCCATGAGCTGACTGAAATATAGAAATTTTTACATATAAGTTTCAATAGCTCCAAGATAACTTGTTGCATCAACAGTAGTCATTTAAAGGCAACCACATATTCATTAAAACAGTACAACTTCTAGAGTGACATCCACTTTAACCTTCTGGACCCCTGTCATCAGCACTTTTACATGGGCTGTATACCCAAAAGGGGAAAAATAATCCTTGGTAAAGAAACAGGAATAGATATTACATTTGCTCATTTACTTTAAGAGTCCCAAGTTTAAAAGTTACACATATGCATACACGCTGTGTGCACACACACACATACATCGTTGCTCTTCAGCAAGCTGTAAGACTCCAGCTGAACAGTATGAAGGCGATAGTAGTCTCACATGAGAATAACAAAACAAAAATACTGAACTGTGGTGTTGGGAAAAAACATCAGCGAAAGATTACACAGAGATTGTAGCTGCAACAGTAGTTTTGTAAAAAAATTAAAAATTACTACATGATATTCTGTTTCAGAGAGAAACGCAGAAGGATTTTATATGACTACTTGTTCAAATTAAATAGCCTTAATAAATAAGCTAAGTAAATTCTGCAGTATTTTAAACTTGGTATTAGTTAGATTTTTCCCCCCAAAACACAAAACCCCACAGAATTTTAAAAGCTTCATAATGCTTGAAACAAAAGCATTTACAAAAAAACCCCAAATCATTCCTTCCTCAAATTCACTGTTAAAGTGTTTCATTTTTGCCCAGAAACTGCAGAAAAGCAATTATCATCACCTGGGACTTGCTTTTAAATTCAGTAAAGAAATAACTCTTTTTCTTAATGAATTCCCTTATACTTCAGGTTGAGAGCATCCATTTTCAGTGTGAACTATAAGTTTCCTAACCTTAAACTAAAGTCACTCCAACAGTTATTCAACCAATTTTAGCAACTCTTACTTGTAAGCTACATGCCAAATAAAATCCTCAAGTTCTCATAACCTTAAGACGGGAGTAAAAAAATTTAAACAAATGATATTTAAGGGAATTGCTAACTTATTCATATCAGTGTATAACACATGGGGGAGGGGCTGTAAGTTCAGCTGCAGTAGCACAATAGTTAAAAAGTAATAACCCATCCAGCTTATAAACTGAAAGATAACTAGTTCAATGGCTTTTATAACAAACTGTAGCCTAAGTCCTAAAAGGTATCAGTGACAGAAAGAGAAAACTTACAGAACTCGAAGGTGCCTTAGACCAGCAAAGTCGGTCTTGGTGATTCTTGTGATGTTATTTCCATTAAGATCCCTAAGAAGAATAATTTATAAGCAGCAGAATTAAAACAATCAAAAGTTACTTTTAAGTTGTTTTGTTTGTTTTCATGGGCACAGCATTTTTAGAAATTAGGAGATGGAAATGAACCCAACGAACCATTCCTACAACTTACATTGTGTGAGTTCCTGATTTCCAAGTGGCTGAACGAAGGTTTATCTTGAAAGTAGTAGTTTCAAACTTTGTAATAAGAGACTCTTACAAAGTCAGTTCTGCCTGCCATTATAAAGCTCACATTTATCTTTAACAATACAGAAGAGTCAAAACCTGTCCGAATTTGGTTATAACTGCATTTAGAAAGCCACTAGAGCTACTATATATATGCTACAGTATTTGTTTGACTGCTACAAAAACTAAATAAGTGACTGAAATCAAGACAATTTTCACCATTTTAAGCAACTTCCAGCTTTTGTAGTATTGCTACAAAGGCAGAATAGGGCTTAACTTCCTATAGCAAACATTAGCTTTCAAACAAGCTGTTTGGAGGGTAAGTGATGGGAAATATGATTTTATGAAAACTAAACTCTTCACTTGCTGCACAGGAAGCTATACCAACTGCAGAATGCAAAGCGTGTTCAGAAGCAATGGAAAACTGTATTTAGGCCCTAGCATTTCTGTTCATACTTCAGCACTGCCTTCTCTTCTGGAGTTATATGCCCCTTTTTCATAACATTCTGGGGTCAAGATATAAACTTCCCTCAATTCCAATCACTACAAATAAAACCAGACTTCACAATTCCTGAGGTAATCCGTTAGGAAGTGGTATTATATGGAAACTACCCTAACAATTACAGCTCATTCCCAATGTAGTTGGGGGGGAATCTATTTTTTTTTTTTTTTTGGTGTTTATACCACATATGGCCAAGACACCACTGTAAAGAAACCGCACGAGTCTCAGCAGAAATGTGTCCCTGATACTCTTCCTGAGTGCAATTCATCACTCGAGACGTGCGTTCATATGCCAACATTTAAATGACTTATTAGAGAGTAAGAAATAACGTGCTCACCTCTTCCACTCCTTAGACCCTTCTGAAAGCCTGATATGATAAATAACCGACCACATGCTCTCAAGACTAGAAAATACCCTCGCCGGAGGGTACACGTATGGTCTCAAAAAGCGGATGGGGGAGGGGGACCGTTAAAGCACAACTTAGTGCCGTGGGAGAGGGAAAGAGGCTAAAACACCCCAGCGTGCCCTCGCCCAAAGGCAGCTGCGTGCTTGCGCCAGGGCAGAGCCTCGCCGGGCTCCAGCTTCACACCAGGGCAGCGGGCGGCAGCGCGCCCCCGCCCGCCTCCCCGCGCGGAGCCACCGCGGCACCCGCGGCCGGCGGGGCGGGAGGGAGCGCTGCGCGCCCGCGGAGCTCCGCCGCCCGCCCTGGGGCCTGCGTGCGCCCGCGGAGCGCGGCGGGGCGCCGCGGCCCGGCTCTTCCCCAGCGCCTCGGGGAAAGAAAGCCGCAATAGCGAAGTTTGCCGGGAAATGGGCGCCGGCGGGGGGAGAGGCCGCTCCGCCGCCGCCTCGGGGCGCCCCCCGGGCCGCGGTGCTGCCCGCCCCGCCGCCCCCGCTCCCCGCGGCAGCGGGAACCGCTCTCCGCACCGCGGCTTCCCGGGATGAAGGGCAGCGGCTGGGGAGCAGCGTCCACCTCTCCCGTGTCTCCGCGCATCGCCGTGAAACGGACACCGCCAGCAGCAGGGGAAGGGAACGGAAACCCCCCCAAAGGGCGTCGGGACCCCAAACCGGGCTGGCTCCGGGGGCCACCTCTGCCTCGCCAGCCGGCAGGAGCCCTGACGGGAGCCGGGGGCCGAGGGGCGCTCGCCGCCGCCCCGGCCGGGTTACTTACAGCCTCTCGGTGTTGCGGGGGATGTTCCTCGGGACGCCGCGCAGCGCCAGCCCGTGACAGTCCACGGTGCTCCCCGAGCAGGAGCACTGCGCCGGGCACGGCTGCGGCGCCACCTCCTCCGCCATCGCCAGCAGCAGCCCCAGGGACAGGGTGAGCTTCCCCCAGCCGCACATCATCACCGCCCGCTGCCGCCCGGCCGGGGCCCGCCGGCCTCGGCCCCGGGGAGGCGCGGGGCGCGCCGCCCTCCTCCTCGCCGCGGGGAGCGCTCGGGCAACTTTCAGGGCGCGGAGAAAGCGAAGTCCTTTCTATCCAAAGCTCAGCCAAGAAAACAGCCCCGGCAAAGTGAGGTGGGTGGCACCGATCCGCGGCTGAAGGCAACTTCGCTGGGAGGGGGGCCGGGCCCGGGCCCTCCCTCGCTAGCCCGTCGGGTGGCGGGGAGAGGAGGCACTTCGGTCTCGTCTTCACACGCTCCCTGCGAAGGCGAAGCAAACCCACGGGCTCAGGGTACGGCGGAACTGGGCTAGCTCCTTATCTTCCTCTTCGCCCCTTTCAAAGCCGTGACTCCCCTCTGAGCCCCCGGCTAGAGGCCGCGGAGCCCCGTCCGCCCAAGCGGCGCGCTTCCTGCGCGGCGGCCCGCGCAGCGCAGCAGCCGCTCCCACGCGCGTCCCCGCCGCGGGCCGCTCACAGCCCCACGGGGGGCGGCGGCGGGGCTGACACCGCACACACACCGCCCTGCCAGAGGCGCCTCAGCAAATCATACCCCTCTCGCAGGCATTCATCAAACTGTCTCACGGAAGGAGGAGGGAAGGGGGGGAAAAAAAAAAAAAAAAGTCAAACACACAAGATGATGTTGGGCTTGGCTTTCCACCCCCCGCGCCCCCTCCTGCTGTAAGCTCCCAAGCCAAGTTTAGCAGGAAAGGGCTGGTCCTAGAGCACGGTAATAATAAGCAGTCGAGAAGTGATTCGTTGCCCTGCTGGAAGGGAGTTCATCCACGACCTCCTTCTCCTCGGTGACAGATCACAGCTATAGATCCTCCTGTGATCCCGGGAGCACGGCGAGACAGACCAGATAACAAGCGATGTGCGGCGAGAGCGGGAGGGGTGGGGGGGTGCGTTATTCTACTCCCCGTGGTCTCCCGGATACCGTGGCTTTGCTGCGGCAAAGGCACCTGATGGGAAAGGTAGGAACTGCTCAGTCCTTCCAGGTGGGGCCAGTTCAGCAGCTCCTGGGGTTGCTGTAGGAAGGGGAGCAACTTTCCTCCTCTCCCGGAGCCCGCCGAGGCACAGCGCCTCGGGAGGGGTTTGCGCCCCTTCCCCCGATCCCGCCGGTGCACCTGAGCTGTCGGTGTTGGTGCCGAACAGCCCGGCCCGGCCCTCGGCTCCCTGGCGGCGGCGCTGCTCCGGCGCAGAGGGAAACGGCGGAGACGGCGCGGGGGGGGGGGAAGCGGGAGAGGGGAGGCGACACGCCGGCTCCTTGCCTCGCACCCCGAGTCTCTCCGCTTGAACAATAGGATGGCACCGCCGGACGCAGGCCGGCCCTCCTCCCCGCTGCAAGGTGCCTGCCGCCGCCCGCGGAAAGTGCTCCCCGAGAGCGGCCGCCAGCCGAGCCGCCGCCGGCACCTCGCCGAGAGCTCCCCACGCGGCCGCACGGCGCCCGCCGCCGCCGCTCGCCTCGCCCGGCGCGGCGCCCCTCGCCCCGCTCTCACGGAGCTGGGAGCGCCCCACGCGCCGCCCTATATAGGGGCGGCGGGGCCGCGCCTCCCCGGCCCCGCCCGCGGCGCCCCGCGCCGCGCTCACTGGCTGCGCCGCCGCCCGCCCCGGCCGGCCCGGCCCCGGCCCCGGCCCCGGCCCCGGCCCCGGCCCGGCGAGCGCGGCGGGCGGGGGGGCTGCGCGGCGACGCCAACAATGAATGAAAGTTGGGGGAGAGCGCGGAGGCGGCGACGGCGCCGGGGGAGGCAGGTCCGCCCGGCCCCCCCCCCCCCCCCCGCCCTCCCCGGGAGCGCGGCGGAGCTCCCCTCTCCATCCCCCCGCCGCACGGAGCGTGGAGTTGTTGTGCGGACTTTCTCACGCAGCCGTGGCCTGCGGGTGTCAAGCGCCCCGCGAGGGAGAAGGGAGAGGAGGGAGCGGGGCCGGGGTCCGCCGCGGTGCTTGCGTGTGTTTTGCCTGGAGAGGGAGGGGGCTGCAACGTCGCCTGCTGCACTTCTGAATATCTCGGGTGTCTCCCCGAGGGTCTTGTCTCTTTGTGCAGCAGTCGCTACGGAGGGAGAAAGAGGATTTTCTTGGCGTTTTCTTCGGTTGCAGTTTTCGTGTGAAACACACCAGACTCTCTCATATTTTCGAAAATAAAATAAAATGGGCAAGTGTTATTCCATACGTTAAAATATGTCGAGTAGCAACATTAACACTGCTGTGCTCGTTTAGAAAACACCTTCCATTTCAAAAAATTGTATTCTAAATACACACAATGTTCCTGATAAATTTTGCTGAAGTGTTGTTTATTGTCAGTGCGTCTTCAGCATTCTTAGGAAAATACTAAGTGCATCAGGCTCTTAACTAAATTTTAACTGGGTTTAGTTTTCCTTGCGTGATGCAATTCAGTTTGATGCAATTTATAACAGCTCCTGAGACCCCAGTAATAGGTGAAAGTGATTTGTCTTTCATAGATGGCAACCCCCAGCAGGGATGACTAAGCCTTCAGCAAGGTGTAGTTTGGAAATGCTCAAGGGAGTCCATAGTTTCTTCAATATGGCTGGGTCCAGCTGAGCCTCTTCATCCCTGGGGTCTCTGCCGCACAATCCCCGCAAGAGGCTTACTGTCTCTTTTTGCCTGTTACCAAGAGGACAAATTCTGTTGTCAGAAATACTGTTCTAGATCCAAGTCAATCTGCTGAAGTGGAAGCTGGCAAAGTTACTCCTGACTTCTTTTACTGTAGAATGTGAACCAAAATGAAAATTGCTAAAAATGTACATACCTGCAAAAAACTTTTATTTCTTGATCCATTTGTTTAGACAATATCCAGTAAATGTGATTGTTGCGCTGTTTTCAAATGCTGGTAATGGCATCTTAGGTCTTACAGAGACGCAGAGATACTTGAGTTTTTTAGATTGATGCAGGAAGGAGAATTCAGTGACTGTAAGGGGAATACATCAGCTTCCATGTATAAATGCTTTTCACTCTTTTCTCCGGTTTGATTGTTTTACGTCTTTACAAAGGATTTAGAAAGAATTTTGCAAGTTTCTAGCAAGCAACAGAAAAGGAAAAAAGAACTTAATCTAACATACTGCTTTCATGCCTCTACTAAAATCCTTTATCTTATAACTCCAGGCAGACAAAAACCAGAAAATACAACTGTTAACCATTCAGTATTTTTCATTATTTGTTTCAAGTACCAGCAATGTGCCTAGTGCTGCAGAAGACACAAAGAGAAGAAATAATGAATCTTTTTAATATAGTAATTCTCAGAAAATCTGAATCAATTCTTAAAGCGTTAAACGTTGCTAAACTACTCTATGCAGAGCTCATTCAAAATCTAAACTGGTCTTAATTTAATATACTTTGTTTTCAAAGAGAAGTATACTAAGTACAAGCAAGATCAATTTTTATTCCTATTTGGGGGGTTCATTGATTTTGAACATGCCCACCTTTGAAGCATACCTTTCATTCATTCACATTGATTTTCCTGAGTGTCTTGCCTGCCAGCACATTGAAACTCTCTCTTTGTGATCTAAACTCTTCAATGGGAGAGCTCCCAATGTCTGAAATTGTCTGAGGACGAGGCCTTCTGTCAGACACGGTATAGTATCATTGCTGGAGTATGAACCTTGCCCCGCGGAGTGCCCTGTGGCTGCCTCAGTTGCCTGCAGAATTAATTCTAAGCCATTTCCAAAGTTATGAGGGAAAATATTCCCATAGAGGAAGAAGCTGGGGAAAAATTATAACAACAAGATATGTTAAAAGAAAAGCAATTAGAAACATTCATCAGTGGAAGAGCAAAAATTTTATTACAGCCATTTCAGAAAATACTGACAGCAGCTAAAAGCAGTTTTCTGTTCTCCAGATTTCATTGTACAACATTCCACCCTTTGGAGGGTAATCTAAAAGGATACTCAAAAAGCTAAGAAGATCAGAACTATTAGCATAAGGAGATCAAAGTCAATAATGATAGGTAACATCTTCAGAACAGGATCCAGAACATGAAAATAGGAAAAGCTGCTACTCACAACTGAGGTTGGTAACAATGACTACGGCTGAGCACAAAGCTGTATGTGCTGTGTAGATACATCTGAGTGAGCTCGATGAACCTCATCAGCTCTATAAGCATCACTATAGCTTTATAAGGACAGTATGCCTGAAAGATACTGAACCAAATGACTCATCAATTTGTAAATAACTGAAGGTCAATAAGGCAATAGAAAAATGGCCAACAGAGGTATATCAAGAAAAAAACCAGTATAAACTAATCTAGTTTCCTTCTTTGACAAGGTAACTGGCTTCTGGGTAAGGGGAAAGTATGATAGATGGTGATATTAGCGGGTCATTTGCCACCATGCACATTAACGTTCTTCTAAGCAATCTATTTAAATACAGTCAAAATCTAATTGCTGGAACGTGGACACTTAACTGAGTAAAAAACCCCAAACTCTATATTCAGAGTATGGTTGATGGTCAGTCTGGGAGTGTATAGAAAGTAGGCTCTCTTAAAAAGCTGTTAAGACTATTATGCCACTGAATGATTCCATTAGTGATTGAAAATTAAGTATAACTATTAACAGATGATACCAGAATGGAAAGGGATGTAAGGAGTTTGCAAGGCAGAATGACAATTCAAAATTATTTTTATAAACTGGGGAAAACACATGGAATTAGTAAATCTTAAGGAAGACATGAACATAACATTGCATTCAGAAAAGAAATTCAAATGCATAAATGCAAAATGACTAGCTGGGCAGCAGCACTCCAGAGAAGGATATGGAGATGAAAACGTATCATCTTAAATTTATGATAAAGGAGATTCCATTACAAAAAGGGAAACATCGTTCTGATGAGGTACATATTATATAAGGGAGGTAAGCATTCTTAAATGCTTACCAATTCCTAAAGCTTCATAATAGCTTTTGTCAGCTTTTATGGGTAGGATAAAGTGTTCAATTTTGGACACCATTCCTAAAGTGTGCTGTAAATAAAACGGGACAAAACTAAGAATATAAGTTTTAACAAACATGAACTATGAAAAAAAGTTTGAAAAAAATGCATTTACCTGGTTTGAAACCAACCAAACCAACCAACCCACCCAAAAAAAACCAACCCAGAAAAAGGAAAGGCATAATAATACTTCCCAAAATTAAAACATGTTTGTAAGCAGCACAGTGGTCGGTTAATATTCACAATCAGTAAAGGGCTTCATTTTCAGGAAGGAAGGTTTATGAATCAGAAAAGCTGGTAGTAAAGAAGGCTGTGAAACCCAGAAGATTATATTGGTCTTTACTTCATCCCCCCCCAAGCCAAATTTTTACTGGAAATTTTAAAACAAATTAAACACATACTAGATAGGAATTATCCAGATATACTACTTACAATGTCTGAGTAGGGACATTAGCTAATTGGCCTTTCAGGTTCTTTTTAGCTATGATTTTCCATGGGCATAAAATAAGTAGCCTTCTAGCAGTAATATTCATTGTCAAAGAGGACATCTGGCTGTGTGTATTAGTTGCTTATTATTTATTATCATGTATTTATAATTCAGAATCATCTAGCACTTCCAGTCAGAATTGTGCTTGGAAGTGGAGTAGTACAACAAAAATATGATCACAACCCCCTGGCTTTTCCTTTTTAAGTAGACATAATGTGTGAAAGGCAGAGGGAAAGTAATACAAGTTTTTTAAAAATGGCAACTAAATCCTTTTGTCTATCAAGCTAATATGAAGTTAATTGGCTATTTACCTGTAAGCAAGCATAGATCTTGTGGAACAAGCAATGCAGAGACGATGCTAGCATTCAGATCAGAATAGAGGAGGAAGATTGTGCCATGATCAGTGCAAAAGAAGTCATGAGAAGAACCTGAGCAACAAGCTAACATCACATACACGATAAAAGAGTGATGGGGAAATAAAAAAAAATAATGTAGGAAGGAAAAAGGATGCTGGAGAAAAATAGAGACATACAGTGAGAACAAAAAGCATGAACTTGCAACAGAAGAATGGGGAAACCATGTATTGCATTGCTGAATAAGTGTGAAAAAAAAAGACTTTTCTGTAAGAATCTATTACAACACAGACACAAAGGGATAGCTGCAACCCACTGGAAACTACAGTTAAACATTATTTAAATAGTATTCTGCTTTTAATCATTCTGAACATTTACTACTTGTGACAGTCTCATTGGATGAACCTAAGCCTGTATTTTCTGAGCTTTAACTGATTTGGTATTTCACAGTGGACTACAGCCTGAAGAGCAACTTGGAAATCGTAAGTGTATCCACACAATATTTTAGCTCAAAGAAGATTTTATTTGGTTGCTACCTATCTTCTCTAGTTGTTAGCTAGCCAAGTTTAGAACAGGTCTGAAATGCCTCCAAATTAAATACAAGATTAAAGCAAACTCTAGCTGGCAGGAAGGGGGTATAGGACCATGTCTGTGTTTGTACAACTTCTCCAAGGGAGCTAAGGATCAAACAACACCCATAATAAACATTACAACTGGTAGTAAATATTTCAGAAATGTATCCTTAATCTAAAGCTGAGTGACCTGAGGTTTATCCAATATCAAAGGGACACTATCAAATTTTTAAGGTCACAGATTTCACACATGTAAAACCTTTAGGCTCCTGTGGAGCTACCTAGCGTCTCACAATGCTTTACCATAAAGTATGATTGGAAATTTATTTGAAAAATTTCCTGGTTTTTAGGAGCCAAAAATGAAAACCTTGAATCACTCCATTATCGTTCTAATGGAATAGAGTGGATTTATTCCAGTTTCTCAAATAAGTAGAACTTCAAGTACTCCTTGCAGATCTGTTGTATAGCAAGATTCTCATTAGAATTTACCCCTTTATGAAACATTTTTACCATACCTCGTGGCTAGGTCTAGAAAAATCTGGGGAGGGAGGAAATGGAAGTGTCAGAGCTGGGTGAACACAGTCATATCACACAACCCAGACTATGCACACTACTTTATTCGGGTTCTATTTGCTTCACTTATGCTTACATTTCACATGGCAACATGGGATTATTTCAAGACAGCTAGGCTAAGTTTTGTTTATGCTTCCTAGTAAATGGAGGAGCTATATGAAAGGCTGTCCAACCAGCAATAGTCATGTGACACTACATACATTGATAGATCTACCTAATCTGTATCAAGAAGATGAATTTCCAAAGAATAAACAATTGGGGCACTGAAACTTAAAGGGAGAATGCAAGAAGTGCTTCAGCAGAGAAAACCAACAGAAGATAAACTGGTCTAACATTGCTGATCTTTTCCCCAAGTTCTTATGCAAAAGATAAATCATTTCACTATTTACCTGAAACCCAGATTTAAGTGTTTTATAGTCAGTATTTATTATGGTGTATCTTCATCTACGAGTAAAAGTCTCATAATTTGTGCTAGCAGTCTTTAACCCTTACCAGTGACCTCTCACGTGCTATCAAATGTAGTAAATCTGATAGCTGTTGTATGTTCAATACTCCTATGACATAGATTAACGAACACACTATATTACTTATCTTGCATGGGGTGGCACAAGGGACCTCATCCACCTCATGCAGTTTAAGAACTTTATCATTTCAGAAAAAAACCCACTTTTGTAATTTATGAGAAATTTGTATTTGAGAATCCTAATTCCCAATTTAGTGTGTGCGAATTCTTAGGAATTCATTACACTTTAGTGTAAAAGGGATTATTCAAATTATCGAGTCTGACATTTTGCATGAGACAGACCACTGAAGCTGATGTTTCCTCATGAAGGCTAGTTTGTGCTAAGCTAATCATATCCTTGCAGGGTGGAGGATCTAGTCTCTTACCATCAAAAGCAACCAGGAAAACTCAAACTTTAAACAATTTGGTTTGGGCTTCATTTTGGCTATTTGCAAGCAGAAACCTAATTTTCGCAGCAAGTGTAGTCATGCTACTTTATACTCATTTGTTTCAGTGTTAATGTCTGGCCTTTAAGTTAAATTGTTATTTTCCTTCCCTGGGGATTGCCACCTTGATGTAGTTATAAACAGAGAACATATCCTTTCTTGCAACTTTCATTTTGTCAGGCTTCCTCTGTTGTAACTGAATCTTAGGATAAAATGGCATTACTTCTTGAGATTAACTGTTACCTATTCCATCAATGCAACTCGCAACTCGCTTTCACTGTCATCTAGCAGCAGAGGTAGAACACTTATTCCTGGCACAAGGGAATAAGCTACAACTGATTTTTTTAATCTTTTCATAATGACCTTTCCAAGTCTTTCTCAGCTTCTCTTCAGACTTTTGTAGAAGCGTATCTGTCCCAATGTAATTGGAAAGGATTTCTCCAGGTTCACCTCATGGTTGCTAATATCACTGAAGATTTAGAAAACAATAGATTTTAGATTTTACATAGTTTTTCCTTCCCTTGCAGGGTGCATATCAAATGGATGAATTTGATGATAGTACAAAGGGTACTTTTTCTGCAATTTGAAATTGAGATGGCTGGTTTTCTTTAAAAACAAAAAAAAAGTGGAAAATACTGTAAACAAGCATGGGCAGTCTTTCTGTCATTCCCTTTTGCCTCTCAGCGAGGGAAAATGGAGTCAGTTCACTGTTAACTCTTCTGTTGGCCATACCAAGGAAACCAGAGCTGCAGTGCTTTCTGTCCTCTCTCTGAAGACTATTCTACAACAACAACAACAACAACAACAACAACAACAACAACAACAAATCTGGTTTGAAATCTTCCAGTATATATTTCAGTTGAAATAACTCAACTCACTGGTCTTGCCATAACCTAACATGCACTGGACATTTCTGTATTTGTTTGGAGTTTGTAGAGTATATATCTTGTGAGAGGAGAGAAGAAGGTTGGGTTTGGGAAGGGGTCTTTTTTGGAGAAAGGGAGGAGAGACTGCTTGTAAAATGTCTGAGTTGATAAGGATACTTTCAGTGCTGAGATCTCTCAAACTTTTCTGGCAGTTTTTCTGGAAGAAAAAATTGTTATAACCTGCTTTTGTCTAAGCATACAAAAACTTTCTAGCACATATTATTTTTATTATGTATGCGTTCTGTATTTTTGTTTCTTTATCAACACATAGGATGGGATAACATATTTCAATTGTATCTGATTAGGATTGAAACTGTATCAGTCCTAGAGAGAACATTGCTGAATCTTTGTTTTCCACCTATTGCTTAAAAATGAGTATATGAGAGCATATTTTTCCTGAAAAGAAGTGGTTTCTCTTGGTAGATAACTTAAAAGACATTTTCAAGGGAAAGAATATTTAGCTATAAAAGCTGGTAGGTATTTTCAGCTGGGTATATTGTATTCGTAAACAAATTTTGACTCACTAGCCACAACCTTTGAAGAACAATGGTTTAGTAGGAACATGAAATATATTCCTCCTAGTCATGTTGGTGACTCAGTGTTTTCACCAAAATATTCTTGCCTCTCAGCCTCCCATTGTTTTTGTGTACCTGGCACTTTGCTCTGTTGTCTGAAAACACAACACGCAAGCGACAGGGAAGACTTTATTGTAGCAGCAGTTCCACTAGGAGAGGGTTCTGGAAAGGAGAAGATTCTCTAAACAGAGCAAGAGGGTGACCTGCAAGTGTTTTAAAACAAGTAACATTAAGGATGCATGCCCTTTAACACTTGCATCTTGGATTATTGAACAGCTTGTATTTGAGAGGAATGAAGCAGACTCTAGTGTCCTGCAAAGGACAGTAAGAGGCTCAAGAAGAGGAACTGCCAGTCTGGCATTCAGCTCTTCTGAAAAAATGTGTGAGTATAAGAGAAACAATCCAGGTAGGTTTTTTTTTCTGCTGTTCCCCCTCCATTATACCTGCTGGATAGAAGTGAAGACACTAGAAAACAAACACTACAGGGGAGGAGAAAGGCAGAAATATATACCTTTATTTCCCAATGGAAAGGGTAGAAATTGTGATTTATATTTCTGAATTGTAAAATTTTTCACTACCCAAATCTCCGTTGCTAACAGCATATGTTAAGGGTATGGAGTACAAGTTTCACTGCAGACCTTTAGAATAACACATAATGAAAGATATTTAGTCTGTCCATATCGCATATCAACATTTTTCCACAGCTGTTGCAAGAATCATCAAGCTAATTCTAAGAAAACAGAGTAGTGTGAAGATGAAGAGAGACAAGGAAATTTTTTCAGATGAACAGTTCTCTCACTGAAAAATGCAGTTTCTGATCAACAAATGGTATTTGGGAATTCAAGATGATTTTATAAGCAGTGTTGACTGAAATAACAAGTGATACTTTATTTGAGTTGAAAATTTTATTTTGACATGCTCAAACCTAAATATTTTGATTTTTCATTTGAAATGATGATTGGCTGCCTGCTTTTCAATTTATTTATTTGTTTTTACAAAACAGAATCCAAAAGCAAAATCTTCACACTGACCCAAATTTTCATGTGAAATATCTTCTCCAGTTTTGGTATAGTCACTGAACTTAAAATTAATTAGTCACATAAATGCAGTGTCCAGTTTCCTGAGGCATCTATAAGCAGAACCTTTGGATAATACCTGGGATAAGTATGTAAAGAAGGAATTTTTTACTATGTTAATGGTGGGAACTTGTTACAGTCACCTAGGGTGGAAGTCAGAAATTGATACAGATCTTCAGCATTACGAGGAAGATTACTACTGAGAATTGTGTGATTCTAGTATAGTTTTCCACTAGTATTGGGAAGAACCAGATATTCCTGAATGAAATAGGCAGAAGATTTCATCGTCAAACAATTCCTGAACCACCAAGCAGTGTTTCTACTGGTTTAGATTTGTTTTCTTTTTTATGAAATATTTCTGGAAAAAACGGTCGTAGAATATAACAGCAGATTGAATGACTGAGTCTTTTAAACTTAAATGAAGAGAAACAAAAACAACTGCATAAGATCATTTGATATATTCAGGAAACTAGGTTATGAACCCGGTTGATCTGAGAACTCTTATTCCTTAAAGAGAAGAAGGCTTGAAATTGCTTTAAGTGAACAGCTTAATTTTGATCTGTATTCCAAGGATGTAAGAATGAGCGAGGACAATGGTTTCAGATCCAAACTTATGAATAAGCACCTGAAAAAACATGAGATGAAAGCAGAGATGTCAGTATTTAATATGTTTTATAATTCTCAACTAAGAGCAAAATGTTTATATCAGTAAAAATAAAGAGCAGAGAAAGGAGTGGGGTTCCACTGAGAGTGAGGTGAAACTGAATATATTCTAGATATACTTGAAAGAAGACCACATTGTCTATGCTTGTACAAGCTTAATCATAGAAAAAAGGTTAACACAGGTATGAAACTAGACATTTAGGTACACATAAGAACTTAGGATGTAAGAAAAAGAACCAGAATGATTATGGAACCACAATTCACTGTGAAGAAAAAAGTCGATAAGATTCAAAGATACATTGGAAAAGGTCATTTGAAAAAATTCTTATGCTCCTTGGCTGAATAAGTTTATCAGACTATTTCTGTATGTTAACTTCTAAGGATAACTTGCAGGTGTACCTAAAGAATACTTAATTTTTGCCAAAGTGGATTACAAGTAGTTTTGGCAATTTGGGATAAGAAAATGAAGATTATTTCACCTACTTGAAATTGCAACTTTTTATTTATGGTTTTTGGGTGAGAATGGAGGGTTTAAACAGACTTTACTCAGTGTTTCAAAGACTAAGATACTTGTATAGCTCTAAACATAGGAATACTTTTGTTGAAATCTACAGAGATTCTACCTTTTTTTGCTGAAATTATAGACAAATCTGATTCCTCTCATGTAGGATTAAAGATCATGGAGTAACTTCACTCATCATTTGAAATACTCCAGTGTCCTGATAACATGGGTACTATTCACCAGAATTCAGTTATGCAAAACAACATGTCTCATCTGAAATATATCACTTCCACCAGCCCAAAGGGCCTGATACTAAGGCAGAATATTAATTCAGTTCTGAGTAAGAGGCTCCTCTTCTGGCTCTCCTGCTAACATCCACAGAATCCTAAATATTCTGCAATTGTCTTTCCAACAAATATGAACATAACTTCATGTAAAGTACAAAAGAGGAGTTTAACAACTTGGAAAGAAATACTTCAGGTTTCTCTTGATAAGTGTATAAAGACTGTACAATCAAAAGCAAGTACAGCTTAACCATACAGTTTGTTTGCAAAGAAATTCACGTTGTCCATGGCATCAGTGCAGCATACTTCTTTGCCACATCAGAGAAATGTTTAGCTCTCTATTAACACAGTGATGAGGAATGAAAAGAACTTCACGTCTACATTTGAAACAGGAAGAAAGTTGTATGAAATACAAGACATTTTTTACTGTGTATAAACAGCAAATTAAACACTGCAAAGTATTTGCTCCCCTAATACCATTTTAAACCATTTCTGTGAATGCTGGCTTCCCCAGAACCAGTCTTTCAACATCTACAAAACAAATAATTCCTTTGATCAGGACTTAGCTTATTAGAACAAGAGTGAGACAGACTTGAGAAATTATTTTCAAACCGCTAAGAGTCCCGGATTATTTCAGCCTGGAAACTCTATTTTACTACCTCTCTCACTCTTATTTTGCAACCTCAGCCGTACTAAATAATTTCCTCAAGCTAATAAATGCTGAATTTATATGGCAGTCTTCACCTTGATCCTCCTCTCAGTACAGTAACTGCTGGTCTTGCAGGGGCCTGCTGGGTTGTTGTGGTTTCTCTATCCTACTGTGGGTTTTATGTATTTAAACGTGCTGGTTTCTTGTATTATTAAAGTCTCTCATTGGGGCAATATTATTGTACAGGAGTGTTGATTTAAAGAGAAGCCTTTCTGAACACACAAATTCATTGTCAGTAGCCAGCTGAAGACAGAACAAAATAGTCGACACTTTGTAGTCAATTTGAATGCAATACTCTGGTATTCTATCTAGCCCAGAAAACCTCAGTGGGACCCATGAATTATAGATCACCAGTACTGAGGTTAACAGCTGGAAAAAAATACATACTTGCAATCAGTAGTATCTGAATCATCACATATTTTTTTTGTTCGAAGCATAGGCAAAATGTCCAGTGCCTCTGTTACTTCAGTCCTTGGGGTATACGTATTGTGATAATAAAAGCAAAGTCGTTCTCCACAGGGCTCCGCTTCTTTCAGTACACAAAATAAGTGGTATTTAGTTGATAAACAGTATTTTGCTTTTCCCATATTGTTCGTTGTGTGGTCAGTAGTATTTCTCGGCCCCCGTGTTGTTTTTGTATGTACGCAAATCATAGCCTACGCTGAAAACAAAATGGTGAATTTCATCCTGAGTTTTTGCATGTTGCTTGTCACTCTAGCATCTGATGCACTTCATAAATATTTACAACAACTATATATGAGGCTGTTATTTCATCGCCATTCTATATGCACAAAGAAATTAAGGTCTGAACTTTTCACTAAATCTTAGGTGCCCAACTTGAGATGCCTATGACCTGAGGCTTTAGTCGTTAGTATTATACAACTTCTGCTCCACATTGTCTGTACTTGGTTGCAGTCCCACACAAGACATCAGCCCCTTTTTCCATTTAGAGGTTCAGAATCTCAGTGGAGAAGGTTTGCAGCAATCCAGTGCTGTCTGAGGGATAAAAAAAGCAATTTTTCAATGTTTATCATGTCTGATTCCCATCCAGATTCAGACAGAAGAAGATATATATTCTTGGCATGCCTCTGACAAGGACTACTCCCACCAAGACTGAAATTCAAGACGACTCTTCAAATCATGGATGACAAAGTTTTTCAAAAAGATCAAGCCTTACTGCGCCATGCCCCCCCCCCCCCAAAAAAAAACCAAACAGGGAGAAAAAAAAAAGAAAAAAGAAAGAAAAAGCCACAACCCAAAATCCTGAACCACTTTGAAACTGCTCCTAAAAATGAAGTGTGAAATAGTCCCATAGAGTTTCTGTTTAGTGGCTGGAGTCTGGCAAAGTTTATAAGACAGCGTAAAGAAGACCTTGTAATGATGGATGGTACCACTAGCCCTGCCTGTAATATAAAAATAGTCAGTGTTCGCTTCTTATAAAGGCAGCTCTTTTTCTTTTCCAGAAACTTCAGCGTGGTGTTCCTCAACTAATCATGGTACCCATCTAAATCTCATTCCTATGGAGAAGTGACCTACCTCATTCTCTCTTCATCCACTCCTGTTTTCCTTTTACAAGCTGTCCTGGCAGAGGACTGTGGATACAGCTGAGAAGGCAAAAGGGCGTCAAATTGCTGAACAGAAGTAAGTAATTAGACTTTAGGTGAAAGAGGATATATGGTGTAAAACAGATCATTGCTTTTGCTTATAAATATAAATTATCCATTTTCCCTGTAGCTTCAAAAACAATGACATTAAGTCTTCAGCTGTCATGACTGATAAGCAAGGAGTGACGTTAGAAGGACAGAAGAACAAAAATAAGAACTAAATACTGGAAGAAGATAAGAAAGAGAGACCGAAGAGGTAGTTGGAAGAGGAGGTGGGCAATTTTTTCTGGAATCAGGCTTCCCAGCAGAAAAAAAGCATAGGAACTGATTGCTTAGCTGAGGAACTGACTAGAATGAGGGAAGAAAAGAGCTGAGCCAAGTGTTATGTGGCTGCAGGAGGCACACTGAATAGACTGCTCTCGTCCATTGGCTCTCTTTTGGCCTGTTCCAGTTACACTTCTTACTGCCCATTTCAAACAAACCGAAGTCAGTAAACCATGTAAGCAAGTGCTTAAGTTCATTTTTATTCTTCATTTAATAAAGATTACACAACATATTGAATAAATATTATGCAACATACTTCCACTTCTCATACTTAAATGTAGTTCTTATCTGCGTGGCTTAACAGGAGTGTTTCAGGGTTATAACATAGAAGGATGTAAACTCATGATAGAGTCAATTTATGGCCTCACTGAAGCCAGTGGTAAAACTCTTGTTGTCTTTCATGGGAATAGGATTTCATCAGAGTACTTAGCTTAATTTCTAGCTGTTGTTTACATTCATGTGCATTTGAGACATTTCACTAGTACAGAAATCTCCTATAAAACAATTCTGTAGTAGGAAATTTTTCACACTCTCAATCTTTATTTTAAATGGAAACTTTATAAGAAACTACATTAATGCCATAAAGTAAAATAAAATTAAATGAAAAATTATGCATAAAAAGAAATACTAAAACATGGAAAAATGTTAAAACATTTTAATAATTTCAAAACCTCATGAAGGCCACAGCATAATTTTCAGCCAAAATATTTCTAAAACTGGCAGCCCACAAGAACCCTGGAACACCCATGTGGAAACATGTTTTTAATTTTGGAGTAAATATTTTTTCCTCATACACAGAAGTCTTTTCTTTAAATAGTATAAGACAGCCCAAAATAGGAGGTTAAGCATTTTTGTTGTGCAATTAAAAATTAATTATACATAGCTAAAATCAAAGTTATTTCTATGCTACATCTGAAAAGTTTAGAAAAATAAACATTTCAGAAAGTGAAGCTTATAAAGAAAGCCCTTGGAAATCTCTTCATGTAGAGGGCTTAGTTTTACAAGTACCATTCATCTGATCATTGTATGTTTGGGCACCTGAAGGTGTGAACCTACTGACTGTGGACCTTCAGATTCCATGATTACAAACTCACAGACAATAAAATGTGGAGACTTATCAGTGTTCTGTGTCATCAGGGATGTCACTGGGAGCAAAGCCTCAGAGCACGACAAAGGAGGTCTCTCTCAAACTACAAAAGTATCTTTAGAAGAATAGTTATTCTAATTCAAAGTTATAAACTGTTCCTAATCTGTTGTCCCGCTGCAGCTGTAGCAAACATCAGGATCGGCTTTCAGCACTTTGTGTATAGTCTGTGGTTGAGGAGGACAAATTAGAAGTCCTAAAGACAAAAGTTAGTTTCTAGAAATGAAATTCAGCATCAGAACAAGAAAAGCTAGTGACTAATAGTCTCTTCTCATCTTTTTAGCTTCAAACACATAAAAGAACAGCACCTATTTCACACATCCTTCCTGTCATTAACCTTTTGTACTCTGCACATCTTGGGTATGAAAGGCATCTCTCTGTCTTCTCACAGCCCTGAACACTGGCATTTTCTATCCATGCAACAAGTAGAGCAAATCAATTAATAATATCAATTTTATCACCAAGCAGCAATATCAATTGCTGAATCTCATTTCTCATTTTTCAAATGATCTGATTTCTATACCATGCTTTTCCTGGAGGCAAAATGATGCACTTCTTATTTTATATGTTTTCTCTGCTCAGGTGCATGTGGGGTGCTATGTTGGTTTATGCGATAAGAATGTTTGGTCACAAATTTCCCAACTATATGCCAGAAAAGGTTCAGAGAAAGCTAACAGTTGTGATTAAGAGTACAAACAAATGTACACGAAGAATGGTTGAAAAGATTGCCTACATAGAAAATAGTGCATAAAAAGGCTATAATAAAGTAGAAAAAATAATAAGTAGTATGAAGAAAGGCATACTGGGAGCTTCTTTTCTAGTATAAGAAAATAGCATATTCAACTGAAGTTAAAGTTGTCAGATTAAAAATCAATGAGAAGTATTTTTGTATAGTGCATAATTATTCACCAGCACTGTTAGTCACAGAAAGTTCCAAGGACGTGCAAGATTGAAAACTCTTCACATATTTACATATGAATTTCAAGATTGTCCAGAATAAAATTTAACATCATAATTTTGGAAGACATTTCAAATTACTGGCTTGATATCTCTAACTATAGATCACATCTATTTCATAAGGAAGGTTTGCTTACATTTGCCTTCAGCAGAATTTTGCTGAACATTTTTGTCAGTAAATAAAACAGGGCAGCGATGAAGACAAAATAGTGGTCTAAACTCTCTGTTGGTCTAGTCCAACATGGCTTTTTCTTTCTGTGCCACCAGTTGTCAATAGATATGGTGCCAGCATGTTAAGTTATGTGACAGAAAGCTGAAGGAGTGCAGACCAGCAGGGTTGGGGGGAACCCCGATAACCTAACCAGAGAAGCAAGCCCCAGCCCCAGTCCCACCAGGGCTGTCCCAGGAGAGTGTCAGCCCCTGGGTAGGGGTGACACCCATTGGGATGAGTCAGTGGAAAGGGTCTCCAGAGCACTTTTGGACTGAGGGGGAGTTACTGCCTATGGGACTCGTTACGGGATGCAGGAAGGGGGATTTGGGCATTGTACCAGACAATGTACAATGGGATGTTTAGGGGAAGGATCAAAGGTGGGAAAAGGGAGGGATCATGGTGCTTTGGGGAGGAAAAAGCATGGAAAAAGAGAGGCAAAAGGGAATAAAAGGTATGTGCAAACAGTTTGCTGGTCAGTACGCTTGTGTGGCCATGCCCTGTGCCTGATCACTGCAGTCTGTCCTGTCTTCTTGTTAAGCTCTGTTTTTCTGGGTGAGGAGCTGCTTATCCTGTGCGCATGTGTGTGTGTGGAGGTCTAAGTGCCGGCATCTGGACTGGGGACCACGGGTCACAGTGTCCCTGCACAACTGGAGAGGCTGGAGTGCATGTGCCTTGCATGGGTGTGTATCTCAGTGTGTGATTGCTAGTGAATACCAAGCTGGACTCAGCAGTGGATAGGATAAGGGGCTTGGGAGCCTGGTATTGGAGTGGCCGAAAGTCTGAGCTGGATACTGGAGAGACAAGAGGGTTTGAGAGTTGACTACTGGAGAAAGTAGGAGGTCCAAGCCAGGTACTGAAGAGACTGGCTTGGGGTCAGCTACCAGTGAGGTCTTAGGTCTAGACCAGCTACCGGGAAGACCCATTTGCATCTGTGTGCTTGTGAGGGAACTGTGAAGCAGCCCACTGCTGACTGGAGCTGGGCACATGGAGCAGTGGCAGCCTTGCCTCTGCTGAGCTGTGGGATTTAGTGACCGCTAGCAGGTTCAACAGTAGATTTCACAAAGGCAGTAGAAAATCCAAAATAAAAATAGTTTTCTCCCATGGTGTTCTGTATAAACACTGACCAACAAGTAAAACATGCTGTTGATCATAATGATTGCATTCTGCTTTTACCATCTTTTTCGGCTACTGTATCTTCATATTCTTATGCTGAATTATCCTTTGGATGTTACTACTTTTTGTAACATCTTTAGTTTCATAATGCTCTACTAACATGAAAGATACTATAATTGTTTCTGAAAAGAAACCTGTATTTACCTCTTAATGTTGCTTTTATTTATGATCACTGTACCTGCCTCTGACATTCTGAATCTCTTCATGGCATAAATTAGCAATATAATTTTAAAAACTGAAAGCTGCTCTGGAGCTTTTCAGAGGAGATCACATTTACTTTACAGTTGCTTGTTAATTGCTTTAGTGCCTAAGGATGTACAACATATGTCCTGCAAAGAGACACCCATATGGTTGTACAGTGTATGTCCTGGCACTCTGTTGCCACAGACTAGAAAACAGACTTCTGTTTAAAATGCATGGCCCATTGCATGATTGAAGGTGTGACATATAAAGGATTATAACTGACAACATTGAAGCCCTACACCTGTCACAGTGCTGTGTTAGGAGGATACGTACGCTGTTTTGCTGAGAAGGGGAGAGGAGAGAAGATTGCCTTCAGTGAAGAAACAATTAAAAGTTATTTTATAATTTTGTACAGGGGAGATTTTCTTTGTCAACTGTCTGATTTATTTGTGTCACTGTAACTCAGCTATAGCTCAGTTTTGATTCAAAGGTTATAAAGTTAAAGGAGTTAGTAGAGGAAAAAGTATAAGGGCATTAACTGGCCACAAGGAACCAGATTTTAAAAGGTAATGAAGCCTTTAAGGCAGCAGAGAGGTGACTAAGGCTATCTTTTAAAAGCATCTACATTTTTAGAGGCCTAACCGCTTTAAATAGTCTAGCTTTTAGCCTTTCAGTTTTCTGGTGAGTGTTATGGACATATTTGAATATTCGGAAAAATGCAAGAATATGCACGACCCTCAGACACTCAACAGTCGTGGACGACCGTCTTAGACTAAGGCAAACATATTCCAACAAAATAATTGCACTCTAGCACTCTTAGTGTACTTGAGGTTCATCCTCCTTAGCTTTAGCTTTCTCAAAGAAATACTTAGGTAAGGAACTAGGCTAAGGAAAAGATTAGTCTCACCTAACTAGCTATTTAGTATTACTGGAGTCTGAGCTGGTCATCTAGGCTTTCATTGCACTACTGCAGAGAGATAAGCATCTCTAGAACGTGTCTTAGAGATCTCCCTTAGGAATCACCCTGTAGAGATGCTCAGCTCTTTTCACTGACTGACTAGATACTTAAGTAAGAGATTTCTGTCATCTAAATTTAGACAGCCAATTTACAAGCCTGGTGTTTCTAAATAGTTAATAAAAAGTGAAAGACGTCTCTTCAGAGTGAGTCATCCTATCTGAAACCTGAGTCATGCTTCAGTGGTGCCTTTCTCTCTTCATTGACTACAGAGGAAGTGTAGGAGTACTCCTACGCTGGAATCATCTCTTACCTCAGGTATTTAATTTAAATGCTTAGGTTATGTGAGATTAATTAAGGTTTATGTGACATTTAACAGCAACCTGAGTACTTTGCTGGAGTACCTCTTTCTCCTCCAGGTTACAGTATCTTCCACACTGCGATCCTTTCTGAGTTTTTGCTCACAAAGAGAACAAGAGTATATGACAGAATTAATTTCTCCAGTTTAATTTTCCCCATTGGTATTAATTTCCCAAGGTAGCTTATAACTGTAACAAATTAATCCTACTACTTTCCATTTGAATTGGGGCTGGGTATCTAACAATCACAAACAATGTAACAATATCTCAGCATGCAATAGTGAAGTAAGTAATTTCCAAATTCTCCTGTTGATCCAGAAAAATAGATGATTTTTTTTTTCTATTGTCCTCATGGTTATAGTAATTTGCTAATTGAAGAGCTGGAGCACAGCTGAATTAAAAAGGTTTCTTGTGAAAGGTTATTTTAAAATTCCATGCAGAAAATTTAATTACTCAAAAATGTTTTCATCTTCAGTTTCCAGAATTTTGAAGATAACAGGTCTGATAAAATTCAGAGAACTGTATCAGAACAGACAAGTCAAGTAAGAGGCATTTGAGAGAGCAATGAGTTAAACCATCAACTAATCATCTTTTTAAGGTCTTTTGCAGTCTTCCTACATGAATGTTTATTAGAACAAACTAACTCTTCAGCTTTATTCAGATATTCCAGGTCAAAATGCATTTCTTTCTTTAAAAACATGCTCATATCTAATTCTAGGTTATATAAATGTTTTAATAGTCACATGTAGCATAATGACATGGTCACTATACTATGTTTGTCTAAGAATTTTTTCTCTTTCAGACCTACAACAGACAAAAGAATACTTCCTTACTTTATTGTTTATTGCTTTTACAAAACACCTCTCTTAATTTCCTCTGTTACACATAAAAGCATCATTTGTCCCTTCAGAAAACCTCATTTTTTTCTAGGTACAGTCATTTACTGATGTAATACCTTTCTATAAAGGATTTTTGTTCTTGTATTTTTTTCCACTTCATGTGATTTGTGAAGCCCTTCCCAGATGATGTCACTAAAATAAATTATTTAACAGAATTCATAGGAACTGGTACCAAGAACATCCTCTTGTAAATGCTCAGAGGAAGCTTCTCATACGAGCAGATTATTCCATCACTACATTACTGAATTCTTGCACCTCATTCTGAGCCATATGGTAATACCTACTGCTAGACATAAGGTTTCTAGGAATCTCGTCTAGCTCAGTAAGGATGCTAGAAGCACATGGGGTTCAATGTTTGTTGGTTCAACACTTAGCTGGCGCAAAGCAAACTATCCTTATACCTTTCCTATTGGGACAACCTGTTGTCACCCAAGACTCTTTGTTGGGCAGTGGGCTTAAATGGTTGGGAACCCCATTTCCTTGTTTTTATCCCATTAATTTGGGATAATTACTTAAATTATCCCAAATTTTAAATTAGCTTATAGGGCAAAAATCTTTTGTTGTCAATGGAGCATATTAAAATTGTGTAAGTTTTTACCATTAGTCTGTGATTTGCTTTTACACATAAAGAATGACACTCCTTACTGTAATTTTGAGCTCTACTATTCTATAGAGCTGGAAGCTCTACACAGTATTTTATTTTAGAGCACATTACATATGGAGAACAAGGAGGCAAGGGAAATAATCAGCTGCAGCAACAAAATCTTAAATAACTGAGACAGGATTTTTATTAAAAGCCTACCTTTTTGAAATCAGATTTATTGTATTTAAAATTGGCATGTATATTTGAAGAAAACGTGTTTGGAATGATTTATTAAAAAATCTAGAATTGAATTTTTGAATTATTAGGAACAAGATATTGTTTTGATAGGAGAAACAGAAATTGTAATTGTATACAGCAAGACATAAAGTTGAAGATTATATATTTGTGATTTTGAACAAGTTTCAGTTTATAAACACGCCTAGATGTGACTTTAATTAAGTAGACCAATATGAGCCAATGGAATTACTTCTCCTCCTTTAAATTATGCAGGTGCTTAATCTCTGCACACAGTCTCCTAGGAATGAGAAATGTTTTGCTTCTGAAACAAAGCTAGATCCTTGCTTTATTTATATCTTGAGACACAGCCTCAAGTCATTCATGGTAACCCACATAATGCTTTGGTGAAAATACAGTAAAGCCTGCTAATATTTACTGTATAGCTGCAATTGACATGTATTTTGGTTTATGGTTTTACAACTTTTCCAATAAAGATTTTATATTCCATTTAATTCTTTTCCTTTCAAGTAGGTTTTTTTTTTTCTGGGAAACCAAATATAATTTTTAGCAAATTTATCTCAGATCATGGGCTTGCAAAATAAACTGAATGTCAAGACATATTTTCCCATTTTCTGCAAAGGATCGGTTTCACAAAGTCACCAAATGGCAGGTGGTGAAAGATACCTCTGGACATTGTCTAGTCCCTCTGCTCAAGCAGGGTCATCTACAGCAGTTAGCCTCGGAATGTGCCCAGTCAGGTTTTGAATATCTCCAAGGATAGAAAGTCCACAACCTCTCTGGGCAACCTGCTCCAGTGTTTGATCATCCTTACAGTGAAAAAAAGCATTTTCTTCCATTTAAATGGAATTTCTTGTGCTTCAGTTTGTGCCCATTGCCTGTTGTCCATTCACTGGCCACCACTGAGAAGCATCTGGCTCTATATTCTTTTTTCACCCCATGAGGTATTTATACACACTGATAAGATACCCCTGAGCTTGTTCTTCTCCAGGCTGTACACTCCCAGCCCTCTCAGCCTCCCCTCATATGACAGATGCTCGAAGCCCTTAATCATATCCATGGCTCTTCTCTGGACTCACTCTAGGATGTCCATGTCTCTTCCGTCATGGGGAGCTTAGCACTGGGCACAGCACTCCAGATGTGAGTAGAGGGGAAGGATCATCTCCCTTACCCTGCTGGCAACTCTCTTCCTTGTGGAGCCCAGGATGCTGTTAGCCTTCTTTGGCACAAGGGCACATTGCCGGCTTATGATCAACATCTTGTTCTCCAGAACCCCCAGATCCTTTTCTGCAAAGCTGCTTTTGGCCAGTTGGTCCCCAGCATGTACTGGTGCAGAACTCCTGAATTGCTTGTGCTCTGTTGTGTTGCTGCTCCAGCAGATCTCAGGGTGGTTAAAGGCTCCCATGAGGACCAGGGCCTGTGAATGTATGTTTTTTTCCATACAGGACCTTTTTCTTGTCTGAAGAAGGCCTCACCTGCTTCTTCCTGATCAAGCAGTTGGTAGCAGACACCCTCCACTCACACTGTTCTGCTTGCTAATCCTGATCACCCTTCCCCAGGCAGAGCTCCATGTATCCCTGCTGCTCGCTCACATGAAGGGTGAGTCCTCATTCACGCCATGCTGGCATGCCCTTCCTAAAGAGCCTGTATCCGGCTATGGCAGCACACGTGAGCTATCCCACTACGTCTCTGTGATCCCAATGAGATCATAGCCCTGTAACTGCACACAGACCTCTGACTCCTCCTGTTCATTGCCCATGCTGTGTGCATTAGTGTACAGGCACTTCAGATGGGCTCCACTCATTCTGATTTCCTGGGAAAAGGGCAAGCACATTCCCCATCATGCCGTCCTGTCTGCATTTCCTTATTTGTGTGCAACACTCGGGATGGCCCACTTTTCAGTGCTGTTTTCTTGATTACGAGGTCTCTCTTGTCCACCCTTGCACCTTTTGCTTGCCAACCCAGCCCACCACTTCCTTACTGAACTGGGTGTCATCATCTCTCTGTCCCTCCATTCCTAATTTAAAGCTCTCCTCACCAGCTAGACCAGCCTATTGGCAAAGATGCTTTCACCTCACTTGGTCAGATAGATCCCTTCTCTTCCTATCAGCCTTTGATCCTCAGAGATGTGAAAACTAAATCCCTACTGTTGACATGAGTTGCACAACAACCAGTTATTGACCCACAAGATCCGTCCACTCCTCCTGAAGCCATTCCCCTTCACTGGCAGGAATGAGGTGCAGACCATCTGGGCCCTCTTATCGTTGGCCCTCACTCCCAGAGCCGTGCAGTCACACTTGATATGCTGCAGGTCTCTCCTAGCAGTATTGATGGTGCCCCAGTGGAAGAACTGCAGGGGATAATAGGGGGCCAGACCAGCCTTGACAGCCTGTCCACCACATCCCAGATATGAGCCACCAGCAAGCAGCAAACCTCCCTAGACAACGGGTCAGGTGGGTAGACAGGGACCTCCATCCCCCACAGCAGTGAGTCTCCCACTGGAGCCCCCCACCACTCCCTCCTGGCACTGCTGTGTGGCTCAGGCACAGCTGGCTCGGAGGCTCTGTGGGACACAGCTCCCAGCCCCTCCTCTGCCACCAGGACACTGACCTTTTCCCTAGTTACAGATCTGCAGGCGGAGCAGGAGTCTCGGAGAAGATCCAGTCAATCAAACAGCCAGCCTAATTAACAATAAGCAGCCACCAACATCCTCCCACATAAGCTTACAGGCTAGAACTCACACTGGAAGAAATAGGCACAACTTCTGTTATCTGTGCAATTGATTCTCAGCTCTGTCAAAGCAGTGTGCTGCTCTAACACCACTACTGTAAGACTATAGTCATTTAATGATTTGAAGACTGAAGCAAATGAGTGGGAGATTGCATATGTGGAACGAAAAATGTAAATTAGGTTCTTAGTAACAAGTAGCTTCCCTTCCCAAAACACGTTATAATTTCAAACAGCTCTGCAATTCTATCACCATGGCATATTTTTTGCACCTCCCGAGCCGTAAAAATGTGAATAGTAAGGGAAAAACCTAGATAACATCCAAATTATTTAAAATTCTTTTTTAAAAATATGTAATCAGAAGCCATATATATCCAAGCACAGCGCATAAACATTGTATTGAGTAGAGTTTTATTTTGACACTACTTATCATTCTCTTCTGACATCTTCCTAAAGGTGGACTACTGTTCCTTGGAGGACCTTGAAATTACAATGCATTGCAATGCATTGATAGGGAGCTATTGTTTGATCCACAGTCCTCATTTGTTTCGTATTCTAAAAGCTTAAAGCACATAATCTCACTCAGGTATAGCATGTAACGTTTTTGTTTTGTTTTGTTTTTTCTTCTTTTAGTTTCTCACAGGCATAGGAGTTAAAGGATCTAAAAATGCTGGAAGCATCTTCACAAGAATTACTTTTCAATTAAACATAAAATCACATACCTACACTTTAATCGAACAATCCTGTTGTATACTTGAGAAAGAAGTCATGTCCCCCAGATGTAAACATTCCTTCAAAAGTCAATGCCATATTCTATCAGATTTATTGAAAATACATTGGTTTTCTCTGTAGTGTAAACAGAAGGCAGCCATATTAATTTTTCAGGAATTCTTATTTTCAAAGCTTAACTCAAGAAGGGGAACCTGAAGTCTCTTTCTGTCTGCTAATCTCACACCACACTGCATATCAAAACAAAGGTTTCTACTATGGGGACACATAAAACAAGAATCAGTATTAATCCATTGTCATTCCTTATGGTTGAAATTTTTCCTTGGTGATGAATATTATTCACGGCAATAGGCAGAAGTGGAAGATCTTTGTGAAACAACAGGAGATTTTCTTGTTGTAATTACCAGACAAAGGAACAAATACAAAAGTAGAACATTTCAATTGTGTTTCTTCAGTACAACTGCATGCGCATGACAGTCTTAAAAAAAAGTATAGTTTGGACTGTATACAGTCTCATGTGCTTTTATACAGTTTTGGCTCTGTGGGACTTCACTGCAAATTTGAACTTATTACCAAAGAAAGAATTTGCCACACACTAAACAGGTGCCAGGTAAAAGAAAGCGAATTCGAGTTAGGCAAGCAGATGGTGTACCATCCAAAGAACAAAATAATTCTGTCACAAAGGGAAAATTTCCCAAGTAAGGGCTCCTGCAAACCTCTGAAGACTTGAAATAAAAATTTAGCTCAGAATTGAAAATATAAAGTAGTAGGAAATCAAATGAAAATAATTTTTAAAAGAGTTTTCCTGAGGTCAAGGGGCTAACTCACTAATCCCACAGAAAAATATTTTATATTTTGCTACATCTAAGAGCCATACTGTAGATTAAGTACTCCCTTCCTCATCTTGTACAAAATTTATGGATAAATCACTGCATAAAATGGGGAAAATTGCTTATGGTCTAGGTAACAGTAGTTTACTTGAACCAAATGTGAACCCTGCTGCAAGGAAAGAACCAGCATAAAAGTTGGCAATCTGAGGGAATTGCACTGCTTTCATAGTATATATAAATAACATATATATAAATGTGATGCAGTTGAAGCCACCAAAATCTATTCAATGTCTAGGCAAACTGTTAAGTCTTAAAAAAGTTTCTATAAAACAATCAGGCAAATGTACCAGAACATACTATATGGCAAACTTGCAGCAAAGGCCAGTAATGGATAACATGACCAATTATCTGAAAGTAGAGCTAGTAAACAGTAATTCCCATCTAAAAATTCCCAAAGTACTTTATAATCACTTACGTAACATACCACTCAAATACAAACCCTTTGAACAAAGGCCGATACAGCACACCATTTGGAGGAGAGAAGCTTGACGTTAATCCAAAGTTTTATTTTTAGGAATAGGCCACAGGACAAATTCAGACATACATTGAAATGTTATTGTACTTTGAAAAGAGATTTTAAGAAATCGGTTTATAATTCCCCGTATGTGCATAATTGTTCAAACTTCTGTTTAAGCACTTTTTAGGGCAGCAGAGCCAATACTACTAGGAAATGGATAAATAGTTTAATAGTGTAATTGTTAAGCCCATTGAGTTACAAATGAGCATCCACACTGAAGGAGATCTTGTCTAAGTATCAAACTTCACGGGTAATAGTGATGGATGAAAAGCAAAGAATCCAGTCTGACTTTTTCAGCCTGCCTTGATTTGCCCTGAGGTACCAATTAGGGGAATTTCTTATTTTTCATGAAAATTTAAGTTATGTTACAAGGAAGCAGCAGGCTTAAATAAATACTAAACTGCACAATACTATTTTTAAGTTCATGATATACCTTTAAGTCCTCCTGTGAAAGGGACCCTCGGACCAAATGGCTAACCATTCTTCTCAAAGACATAGTTTAAGTTCAGACAGAACAGAGTAACAGTGAGTAACACAGAAGCTGAAGCTGTTCTTCCCAAAGCTGTCTGAGCCCTAAAGACCGCAGAGACAATTAAAGACATTGCTCAAGTTAGGGAATGAGTAAAGCTTGTACAAAGGAGAGGTTGTGATAGTAGAGGAAATGACTTTCCAGCGGAAACAGAAGACAATAAAATATCTTTGGCAATAAAACGTCTTTGGCTATATAAGAAATAAATTAAAAAAAAAAAACCAAACCAAAACCTACATGCCTACATGTAATTGAAATCCTCGAAGGCAAACCACTAATAATGTTATCAAATGTAATTCCTATGTCAAGTAAAATAATATGAACACAGATAGACTATCAGCAGGATACTTTAGTATTGATACTGGGCCCCATTTTTTCCAAAATTTTCATCAATTACCTGGATGATCACACAGAATGCATCCTATGAATTATTTTAATTTAAGGCAGCAGTTAACATGACAATTATGAGAGCCTCAGTCCAGAGTTAGCCTGAGAAACCTGAGGTCTGCACCTATGGAAACCTCCTGAAGTTTAACAAGATTTTCAAGGTCCTGCATCTAGCACAGACCAAATCCCATGCATCTGTGCATGTTTGGGAAGTGACTGGCTGAAAAGGAGGTTGCTGAAAAGGGCCTGGAGGATAAGGTGGCTGGCAAATCACATACTGGGCTATGTTAGGAGGCATGTGGCCAGCAGATTGAGGAAAGTTATGGTCACATTGATTTGGCACTGGTGAAGCTCCACCTGGAAAAATGTGCCTGGTTTCCCCCCAGTCCCCTGCTCCATAGGGCTTCTGGAAACTGGACAGGGTCCAGCAGATGCCTACAAAGACGGCTAGGGTCTGAGACCGCATGGGCTAAAAGGAGAGGTTGTGGAAGCTGGGCTTGCTTACAAGAAGAGTAAGGGTGACCTAGTGGCTGCCTAGAACTACTTAAAGGGCTGTTACTAACATGAGGGAGTGAAGCTCTTTATATTAACATGTCATAAAGTTTTGATATAACAATGGGCAAAACTCACTTATTGAACCTTGGAAATTCAGATCAGATATTAGGAAAACCTTTTCTTTAGAGGGTAGTACAGCACCAGAAAAGCAATGGAGCTAAATTCTTGATTTGAAAATGGGAAAGGGTTGCCAAAGAAAACTATACTTTAAACTAATCTTTTCTTCAAGCTATCATTTAGTGTTTTGAGACATCACTTAAATATATTTAATCCTTATGGCAAAGCCTTTCTCCTAGAGAGATATTTCAGAGGTTACTTTGAAACTGACAACCTAGCGCTTCCCATGCTGTAGCTACTTAACTGGAAGACTTAGATCTATTCTATTTATTTAAGAAGTTTTAAGTTATTTTATGATGAGGTCTTTGTTTTTTGTCTCAGCCCTAGTTTTCAGAGTAGTGGAAATTTACTTGCCTGTAGTAAAACTAGGTTCTGATCTCAGGCTTAGGACTGCTTACAAGTATGCATTCCCCCGGTCTGACACAGCTGTGCAGGGATTCAAATCAAGCAGTGCTTTCAGAAGAGGATACCTAAACCCTTCTCTTACAAAAAATATACAAAAAACTGTAAAGCCAGGCTTAATATGAGCATAGCTTGCACAATGAACTTAGAATAGAGAGAATTTTGAGTAAGACAAAATAGAAACAAAAGGATTCATACCCAAGTCTCTATTTTACTTACCGTGACCTTTCCAGAAGATATAGTATCATTCCAGAAATCTTTTCATTGGTTTCTAAGTTATAAAAAATTCCAGAGTCCTCTCTAGGCTCCTAGAAAAAGTTTTTATATTCAAGTTGTGAACATATAATCCCCAATCTTTTATTTTGCCAGCTTGCATGACACCAAGGTTTGGAAATTTCTTTACCCAAGGTAATTTTCTATGTTCATTTGCTCTCAGTGAAGGACTAATCCCTCTCTTCCTTTCAGGGGGTTGTATAGTGTTACAGAGTACAACATCCAAAAAATCCAACAGGCAACTTTCCTCTCTTAAAACATAACGGACTTTACAAGCAGAATGAGTATCACCCATCACAATATCTGAAAAATTAAATCAGATCTGGTAAAAATTCAGAAAACCTAAATATAAATAATGCTAAGAATCTTGCCTATTGTACATGGGTACTCATGCAAATGAGCATATCTAGACCCTCACAGTATGCACATGTACAAATCAGTATGGATAGTTTATCTGGATTACAGATTAATTGCTCCATATGTACAGAAATTGCTACAAAAGGACTAACGCCATGCAAAACTGTGCCATCTCCACTGAGGCTTATTAGCTCAAGTACAGCACTGTGCAAACAACCAGAACCGTCTCAGATACTCTTAACTGGATGTGGAGTTTGGGATTGAGGTCAAGCATACTGAAGCATTGCCATTAATTCCACAAACTGGTGTCCCAGCTGAGTTCAATACCTGATTACAAAAAGAGGAACTCTCCTCTTCCCCATCTGTTTCTGGTATCAGCTATGCAGCAGCGACTAACAGCTGAAAGGCAGTTAGTTAGGAACAGATGCAATTTTCTCACCATTAAAATTCATGATAAAAGCAAGCCAACCCAAGGCATGAAGGTCTGGCTCTATGTGCAATGAGTGCTTCAGGATTGTTGTTTGGGTTCAAACAGGTAAAAACATAGTATGCTCTAAATCAGGCTTAATGTACAATGTTGTATACTTTGTGTATGGATTTAAGGAGCCAGCTGTAGTCTGACAGGTCTGGTACTGAGCCAGAGCTAATAGGTTGAATATATAAAACCAGGAACTGAGTGGGAGGTAAGTAGATTGGGAATGTAATGAATGTGTATGTTGCATCTCCTTCTTGTCTTGTCTCACTAGTTGTATCATAGCTATAATCAGATTATAAGTAGTTCCAGTGATGGAATTTATTTTATTTCTTAAGGAAATGACTGGATTTCCTGTATTATAAGCTATATCTAACATCTTTCTCACTTGCATGAGAAAAATAAGAGTTCTTCAGCATATTGTGATAGTATCTGTTATTCTCCTGGACCTCCTTAAGGTCATAGCCTTAAACCACCTCTGTTGTCTGGATAAATATAACTAGTTGGAGTGCTACTGTAAAATATCAGTTCTATATTCATTTGATGATACTATGATGCAAACATTTCTGGAGAGTATCTTATTCCATAATTTTCCTTCCTAAATATTAGCTCTTCCTCCAAGAGAAATCACGAAAACTGAAAGTCTACTGAACCACTTAGCAGTTTACCTAGAAGAAGAAGAAAAAAATATATTTTAGCAACATGAGTTTGATACAGACCATCATATTTTGCCATATTACAGTAGAAAAATAGAGCCTTTAGGTCTGTTTAATCTGAGTTATGGTGGGCTTATTTTGTCAATGTCTGATAAAAGTTTCTTTGATCTACCTTCTGACAGGTCCACAGCTTTGGACCAGCTGCATTTTAATGATGTTTCTATGGGTGCTTCTCCCATTGCTTCTTTTCATTCAAGAGCTTTGTGCCACTAGCAATCCAGTCTACGTGTACAGAGCAAACTTTTAACTATGAAATTGAGTCCTGCTTGCATATTTGTACTCTGTTTTAATCACATCTTTATTATTTGAATTTAGAAAGGTCAATGACATCTGAAAAACCAATTCTTAAGAAAAAATAAATGTGAAGTAATTATTCTCCCTCAGAAGAGATAAGCTTGGAATCCTTCAAATCCTTTTTCCTTAATCATGTTGTTAATGGGAGTTTGCCATGCAATAGAATGAATAAGGATGAAAGGCTTCTGCCAATGTTTAAAATGGTAAGGTTAGTTACTGTAAGATGCTCAAAGCTAGTGTGTGCTAGCAAGCTGTGTAGAGTACATACGCTTCATTATTGCTAGTTTTGAACAAGAATGCCTCACATAAAGCTATTACAAGAATGCTATGGTTCTGTGGGTTTAATACATGAATTGAGTACTCAATGAGAAAGATTAACTACTCTGGTGCGTACTACGCTACAATTTTTTACTATGTAGTTGCCATTTATTCAAATGTTTGAAAAAACCTCATTTCCTTGAAGGGGTATGAAGTACATCATAGATTGCACAGGTAGTGAAAAGTGACAGACCATTCTTACCTTTGATAATAAGGACTCTAGATGAGTGAGAAGAACAAGTGCCAGCCTTTACCCCTTGTGTTTCAGATTCTTTGATCTGAGTAAGTGGTGCAAAACTATAAATCAGAGAAGAAAAAGATAGCTGATACTCACACTTGGGAAATGGTGCTTTTTGACTACACCAATTTTTCCTGAGCTCTCCATAGAGTTTGTATTTGCACCAAATGTCTAGAACACAACACCCTCTTACTGCTGCCTCTGCCATATTAGGCCATTCATATGCGCAGATTAGCATCCCTTAGCGGCATATCTGGCCATATATATGACAAAATACTTGTTTATTATGGACCCGGTCCAGCTCTGACTGAAATAAGTGGAAAGACTCATGTGGACTTCAGTAAGAGTTGGTTCAGACTCCTTGTGAACTCTAAGATTTATGACATCCTTAACATTTCATTTCCTCAATTTTAAGCACTTGGGTTTTGTAAATGATGTGCTGGATAAATACACTGTTGTCACTTAGCAGACTTAACTGGTGTGTGAAAAGAAGTCTTTTACTTTTAGATAAACTGAGGAATAGGGGATTAGGGTCAGTTGCTCAGCTGGCATAAACTTGCATAGATCCATGAATTTCAACTGGCCTCCCAATATCTGATCTGTCAGCAAATGGACTTCAAGAAGAAAGTTTATATTTATTTGAAGAGGACATGTATAGAGGTGCAGGTCACTTACCTGAGGATATAGCCTGAGCAAGAGAATATTAGAATACAGGCTTTCTAGGTAAGGTACCTAGCTATTTGACCCAAGATTTTCCTCTCCAAAGCACAGAATTCACAGGTATAAACATTCTACAGCAATTTTAAGAAGCTTATGAAAAACTAATATTTATTGCAGAAAAAAAAGTCTTTAACTTTTGGCTAATATCTGAATGGAATGATTCTTATAAATCGTAACATTGAAATGTTAGGGCATTACTGAAGTTGTTTCTGTGCTGTTATTGTTTTCTTCATTCCAGGGAGACATCTCCCTATTATATTTACCAGAAAAATAGAGTTATGTAATCACTTTCATTCAAAACTGAGGTTTTTAAGGTACTGAAGAAATTCGGATCTAAAATGTAGTTTTGCAAGTCTGGAAGGAAATCTTCCTGAAAAACATTTTCAGCATAATAGTTTCAACAGCTTTTGAGTTATAGGTCATTAAACAGACATAAAGAACATTTGCTTTATTGCTTTTTTTTTTCTATAAAAGCTGATTTAAAAAGAAAAGTGGATGTTGCATGCTGCTGTTTCACAGTCAGGACTAGGACCCTTTGTTACAAGAAATTACCTGAAAAAAAGAAGACCTGGAATTGAGTAATCTAACATAGTTATTTCCTTCTTCCGTTGTTTTTCAAAGGAATTTTTTCATCACCTGCGTCCCTTGCTAGTTGCACGATAGCAAAGAACTAAAGAAGCCAATATGACCTATCACACAGCGTAACAAAGTTACTGGCTTGGCTCAGTGGGAAAAGCTTTCTTTGAAAGCTCAGTCAACCAGCACAGCAACATTGTTACAAAAGCAGACATTATTAAACCATTTTCTTAGATTAACAACTATTTGAATAATGCTAATGTAGCAACAGTGGTCAGCTATTTTTTTCAAGTGTTGTGTCTGTGAGTTTTAGATGTAATTAAATTAACTATGTGTTCTTAAAAAAAAATATTCAGACTGTAATTTTGACTTTATTGCAACTACTTAGCATAAGCTATTGGCAGGATTTGGTTAACAGTGTATGCACATTTCAGAATCTAGGATCAGCAACTTTCCATTTAAAATAATTCTTTCTGTGCTTTGTTCTCTCCTTCCTTTTTTAGAGACAGGTTAATCAATACAGAACCATGAATAACAATGACTATAATGGATAATATTAAGAGCTTGAGACTGCTTCCCCAGAACTTGGCAGAAGTTTCTTCACTGACTTCAGCAGAAGCAGGGACAGATGCTAGGGTAGCTACATACATTAATTTAATCTTTCATAAGGACACATGCAATACTCATTGATTTGAGATGAAGCAACTGCCTAACTCTTTTCAAGTTGTAGGGCAGAATGTTATCAAAATATTTACATATGGCTTTTCACCCTCAGTTTTATTACCTGTACAGTCTGATAGAGCAAAGTGAGGTGAGGCTCAGCTTGGTATTATTTCTCTTCTTTGTCTTGAAGTAGCATGGTGCATTTTGTAAACTATCTATCTAATCAATTTTAAAGCTGCAGTTCTAGACAGTGGGGGAAAAAAATCTTGTCATTTTTGGTGTAAACAGAAATGGAGAAGAGGAATGTGTGCAGCTCTTGCACATAATTAGCACAACCATCTGTTTCAGTTACCTGCATAATTGTCAGCTAATCAATTGTTAATTGTAAATGTCCAGTTGCCTAACAGCATTGTACCTGCTACTGCAATTCATTATCCCAAACACTTTACAGATCTTCAGTCCCTGAATTATTTATTTCCAGGAGAAAACAGTGAGAGGAAGATGTCAAAGGAAAGCAAGGAATGGAGATACAGGTAAAAAGGGAGGAGTGTAGGGAATCCAGATGTGGGTAACTGTAAGATGTGGATATGTATAAGATATATGTGGATAAGTAAAGCATAATGGCATAGGCATTTGTATGATGCATTGATGGAACAGGGATGCGAGGGAGAACGTGACAGATGGGAAAAAAGCTTCTAGCAAGAGTAGGAAAAAGAGCTGAGGGTTTAGTAAAAGCGAAATTAGGAGCTCTGGCACACAAGGAGGAGGCTGCAGAACATACAGTGAATGTGGTCGGTGCTGGCCAGATTACCAATGCAGTTATCACAACCACTTCTAATAGTAATTCCTTCAGAATCCTACATTGTAGAATTGGTTCCTCAGTCTTTTTGGTGTATGGATGGTATAGCATACATGATATAACAATATATTTCACTGGTATTATAAGACAAATGACCTTTGTGCCCCCAAAATATGTTCTTGATAGATGCCATTATCTCAGCAATCTATTGTAATGAGATTCTGATCTGTTAAAAGCAGAATTTTGACGTTTTTACTCTTAAAGACAGAAGAAAGTAAAAAGTAGAAAGAATAAAAAGGGAATTTAATCTGTGATTCACTATTTAAATGTATTAATATATTTGAAAACAAAGCTTAGGAAAGTAATGCATCTGTGATTATTCTGGTATAATACATTTGTGTATTTCAGGAGATGTTATTTTCTTTATCCTACCTCCTTTCTCTCAGGAATTTGCTTACAATTTTAACAGCATGGATAAAGCAAAGAAATCGGCAAGTCCATGTTAAGTTCATCAGAAAGTTACTGGCTGAATATTTAAAGAAAGTGCAGAAAGAAAGAGTTAAGTTATATATACATTGTTAGAAAACCAACTGATTCAACTGTGTTTGAATACAAAGAAAAACTTAAAGAAATCTTAGTAAGAGAGCAATAAAAAAATAATCTCGTACTCTAACAGTTTTATCAGATATTTTCATATTTGCCTCACTTTGGAGGTAATCCATGAACTACTCTTCTGACTCATAATTTATTAGTACTTATTTGTATAGACAGTATGCTACAGATATGGTTCCATGGTACAAGGAGTGAAATAATTGTATCAGCTAGACAGTCACTTCACTGACCAGCTTAAGCCTAAAACAAGAGATGGTAGACTCAATGAACTGTGTCAGAAAGTTATGATATGGCAACATCCATATGATAGGAAGTAGCCCTACCCTGAAAGCGGTCTAGCATTTGTTGAAACAGAAAGAATTCTTTCTGTTATATATAGCATTACATATAAGATACATGAATGGGAGGTACAAATTTAGGAATCTTTAATTTTTTATCCTTATTAAATTTTTGGTCTTAACTCTAATTCAGAAGGGTGATTATCTCAACATGTCTTGCATTACCATGGCCAGCTTCTAGGAACACCTTCCTCAGAGACCGAACGTTGCTCCAAGAATCCATTCTTTATTCCTGAGATGAAGTATATTCTGGTTTCATATATATGTAGGATGTATAGTATGAATTTGCTGTGCGGAATTAAGTAGTCTCCTCTGGACAACATCAGACATAGCAAACGTTGCCTAGCTTTATCTTAGTTTTCACATTTATGGTATGTTGCACTTAAATCATATGTGATGTCTTGCAGCTTATTTTGGTTTAGGAACAGAAAGTTGGTATTTAAAAACTTTGCTTTGGGATAAATAAAAACGGCTAAGCAAATTTTGCCTCCTGTACTCATTCTAATTTTCTGGGTTTTTTTGACCAGCTATTGTTAAATCATGCTTTGATTAATTTAGTAGAAATACTGTTCACTAATGACTTAATTTGCTTAAGCTTTAAAGAGTCAGTTCAAAGATAACAAGTATCCTTTCCTGTGATTCAACTGGGCTAATCAAATTCGGGAATACTGGAAAATATGAGCGCATATTTTTCATCAGCCCTCTTATTTCTAGAAACTTTCACAGAAATATACATAAATAAAGAAATATCAGTCATTAATGATGTACAATATATGGAAGAAAGACATTTTTGCCACACTTCAATCCCAACAATAATCAGAAATTGCTTATGCTATTCGTTACTAAAGTGACCTTATGTTGGTACTATAATGTGTCAGAGAAGCTTTATATCTATCTACAGATTGTTTCTCTAAGTATTTGATAAAAGAACGTTAACAGTAGAACTGAGCCAGTGGCCTTAAGAACAAACAACAACAACAAAAGCTACGTGAGGTGTGAGTGAAGACGACTTGCATTCCAGAACGTTTTTCTTTCTCCTTTTACGTTGAAGGCATTTTTTTAAAAGGATTTGATAACTGAGATCATTAAAAGAAAGGAAGATATCTATGAATGTCTGTGAGAGGAGAGCTCACACAAGGAAGAAAAGATACAAAGGTATTTCTGAACTGGCAGTTCTACACAGCATTCAGTGTCTGAGATCTCCAGCTGTAGGCAGATATGAATAGCCATCCCATGAGCTTGGAGCCTTCAGGGCAAGGTTACCACCTCTTAGTCAGATCAGTCTCTTCTGGATGCAGAACTTGAAGATCAGGGGTAGAAATGCCTGTAAGTTACTCTTCCCTTCCTGATTCCAGAGGCCCTGGAACCATTTAATCTCCCCAGTCTAAACCAGAGCAGCCTGGAAAGTACCTTAAGTTATGTTGACTTTTAATAGTCTCTGAGGCACTATTTTGTCATCTTGGGTCAATGTGACAAAGCAATCCAACCACAGTATCTTATATCCAGCCATTGCTCCTTTGAATATGTAGAGAGAAATTATATTTGGGCTATTTGCCCTGAATACATTAATAACCTACTCAATGATAAGTACTCCATAAAAACAATTGTAATGATGTATAAGAGATCATTAACATTCATTCCTCCATAATCTATTAGTGAGCTGTTGCAATTGTGCTCCAATTAGTTCTTGATTTTGTTGCTATGCCTGTATCTCATTTTTTTAATCTCTCTCTGGCTTTACTAACACCAAAAATTTTGCTGATATTTAGTATAAGATTTTAAGAACTGCATAGATAATAAATAGATTAGATAATATCTACCATTATAGATCTGAATAGAAAGAATTAAAATTTATCATATTCATCAAAGTTTAGGAGCTGTCCATGCTAACTGAGAAGAGCTATGAAGTTTTTGTTGTTTTTTTTTTTTCAAGATTAACCTGATGACACAAGGATTGGCTTCTAAATACAAAATGTCATGAAAAGAAAATAAACTTGGCCTAATACTATGCATTTAGTGCTTGAGAGTTATGTATTTATCTTTGGTCAATAAAGTAACAGAATCAACAAAGCAGACCCAGATGACACCGCGAGGGTTAGAACTGGAATGTTGCATTTTGTGTAAATTAGATGTGAAATAGCAACCTTGGGGGAAAAAAGCATTTAATATCAATTTCCCTTCTACTTTGTAGAAGTAATTTAGGATCAGTTATTTCCTCATTAGAAATACTGAAAGAAATGCAGCAAGACCAGTGAAACAGAGGAGATAAGTCTGTTTGAATTAAATATTAACATTATAATGAGATCAGATCAATAGCAAGGGTTTGCTTTTTAAAAAAAATAATCTTAATTACCCCCATGCAAATCAGGTGAAATCACAAAAGAACATGGCTCTCTGCAGGTGTAATACATAGCTAGAACTTCTCTCTCCAAAATGGGTGAATCAGGTTAAATTCATAAGCCCAAATTTAGTGACAATCCCTTGCCTGATCTGGAAAGGAGCCAAGTCTCCATACCTTCTGTTGACCTCTGAAAGATATTGGAAAAATCAAGTAATTTAAGAGCTTAAATATTAATATGGGTGGCTAAAGTGCTAAGGGAAAAATAAGAGGTTTGCAAGGAAAAAAATAGGAGGAAAGGAGACTGGAGAATCCTTTCTCTACAAAAGAATAGTAAAGGAGCTGAAGTTTATACGGTGGACTGATAGCAATGTAAAAATATTTAATGGGGAAGAGAATTTGATTAGAGTGTTCTTTATCAGATAAAGGCATAAAAAATTCCTGTACCTAATAGTTCAAAATAGGCAAGTTTAGACTAGAAAAAAACACCGTATTTTTTATAGCACTGAGAGTAATTAAGAATTGGAACAGCTTATGTATGTGCATCTCTGCCACACATCTTAAAAAACAGATTGGAGCTTTTCCTTCTAAAAAGCATACAGTTAAAACATCAATTAATCAAAAAAAAAATCTTCCATCTCTTGTCAAGCAATCAAATATGATGTCAGACTGGATGATAACAAAGGGTTTTTTTTCAAGCCTTGGAATCTGTGACAAAATTTGAACCCTGATTTTTCCTTTGTACAAACCCTCCTCTATTACTTTCTTTCCAAATTACAGAATTTAGAAAAATTTAAATTTACTATTGATTTTTTTGATCCAAATAGTCTGGAAGTTATATTTTCACATCATATTCACTATTGTTCAAGTGTTATTTTAAGGTGAAACATTATAAAAGTTCCAAAAAAAAAAAAGGCATTATATTGGGGAAAAAAGAAAGTATGTGCAAAGAACGAGACCAGAACAAGGGATAAAAACAGCAAAACAAATGGATAAAAACAAAAAAATGGCTGGGATTATGGCCAGCCAATGGCACTGATAGTATGAAACTCTTTCTATAAATTGAATGTTTTGACTATAGTTTTCAGGGAGGGAAAAGAAGATGAATGTTGAAGTGATCAGAATTGAAGTGAGGGGGAAGGATTAAGCGACTGAGGAGGGGGTTGGGAAAGGCACAAGAAACTGAAAAAAGAAGACGGAGAAGATGGCCTCTGATGATAACAGAGGGCTAGTCACCAGTGGAAACAGATATTAGGAAAAAATGTCAAGTGGTTGGGGAAAAAATCCAAGAGCTGGAGTCTACCAATGAGATTAAGACACTACAGATGCTTCCTGGGTCCTGCTTTTCTCTGTATGGAGGCAGAACATCAAGCTAGCGGCCACAGTTATTAAGCAAAAGCCAGTAGTTTCCATGCCTGAAAGTTTCACAGTCTCACTTTTGCAGTTTCACCCTTGGTCCATTTTCAGAATTTGATACTGCCTCAGTTTTCTTTCAGCAAAAATTTCTTCCACCTGGTTGCCTGTTATACATCCCATTTTAAAGCTGTGAGAGTATTTCAGTTCAGGTATTAATCAGCATTGGAGTAAGCCTTTCTGTTAACTTCATAGCCTGGCTGAATGCAATGTCTGTCTGTAAAACCTAAGGCCCATTCCTTGTTATTTCCTCTGACATTTTACCACCAAGACTCTCCTCCTGTACCCTCACTGCAGGTAATTCCATCCAAGTACATGCATCTGCTAGTAAACATCTCCTCCAGTCATCTCCAACATTAGGCCTCATACAAACTTGTTTTCTAACTAACTTCAGTTGCTTGTTTTGTACCTGTAGGCTGATTCCTTCGATCTAAAACATTCAGCTGGGCCTAAATATTTCACTGTAACTGTATGACCTGTAATGGATCTCATCTCCTTTACAGTGTCATCAGAGCCTTTGATGTAGTTTCTTAGTTATGGAAACAAACTAATTCCTAATTAGTTTATTGCTGTAGGATTTTGGGCACTATAAGACATCTTCATAGCAAATAGTAGCTATAACCATGTATTTTATTACTTTTTCAAGAATGCATTAATATATTTTTGTGATGTAACTATAATCCCTCTGCCAGTTTTATCATGCTTTTAAGGCACATGAAATTATTTTTTCCCCTTTTGCCATGGGAGAAAAAACCCTGCACTTTCCCGTTATCGTTGCTACTAGACAGCTGGAAAATCTGCGTATTTATGAAAAATGGATCAATGATTAAGATCAAAGCATCCCTGTATTGATCATAGGACACTCTCATCTATTACTGTAATTAAATAATATCACAATATTTAAAAATCAGTGTTCACCAAAAGCAAGTGAGCACGCCTCTGGTATTGACTTTGATATCCAAATATATCCTAAGGGCACACTGTTATCAGCCAGTACAGAATATTCCTCATATGTAAATAGGTGGACTGACGCTATAGCACCTGAAAAGTAATGAAAATGCACCAAAAGATAATTGATATAACTAAAAGATAATTAAAAAAAAGTTACAAGTGCATTCACCATCATTCTGAGAGTCTTGGGGATAGATATGTGTTCAGTATGAATTCAAGGGCCGAATATTCTAGGCAACATCAACAGAAGTGCATCAGAAAATTCAATCTGTTTTTCAGAAAGGAAATATAAAGGATTTAAAATATTTTAATAAATTAATGTAATAAATACATGGGAAAATTGTCTGCAGGGCAGGAGTGGGGTAGATGGGATTCCAAGGTGCCGGGAGAGTAAATAGAAAAAGGAAGTCATAAAGTCCTTCTTTCCACTTCATGTTCATAAAGTATGTAATTTGGCAGCAGTCTGTAGGTAGACAAATATCAGGTCTATGGCTGAGCTAACAAACCCTCCCACTCTTTAAGTCATTTAAATGTAACCATATTACTCGTTTCTTTTCAAGAAACAGGATCCCCAGATCCCCATGTTTACTTATAGGTAGTCCTCTGTCAGCAACATGTGAACTGTCAGGACAGCATAACGTATATTTGAATGGTTCTGATTTAATACTTCCTAGCTGTCTTGAGTAACAAAAGCTAAATTAGTGCTTGATGCTTTGAAGTCTTTCTGTCCAATGTTACTACCAGCTTTTGTTGTCTTTGACCCTAGCCTCTTCCATAAATGATAACAGTTGTTACCTACCCTCGTTTGTTCCCCTCTCCCACTTATTGACATGGATGAGCCCACTCACTGGCATCACTTTGAAAAAGGTATCGCCTTTACTTTATCCAGCATGCAAAAGCATAAAGGAACACTGATAAGGGAGAAGACAAAAAAAAAAAAAAAAAATTTGACGTTGATTTAGTTGGTCCCTCTGCTGCCACACCATTTGTCTGTCCTACCAGGCTTTATCATGCTTTATTTCTTCAAAATTTTTCATCCAGTTTGAAACGGGGTGGCCTGGAAAGAAACAAGATGGTGTTCATATTCCCATGCAATTTGGAGAGCTTCCCAGCTACCAACTGGCCTGGTCTATGACTTTACTTTGAACTATGTTTCTAATCTAGCTCTCTCAGTCATACTAACTTGGTAAGGTCACTTTTCCAGGTTAGATAAAACACTTGTAGAATCACTGAATCACAGACTGGTTGAGGTTGGAAAGCACCTCAGGAGGTCATCTTGTTCAACCCCCTTGCTCAAGCAGGGTTGCCTAGAGCAGGTTGCCCAGGACCTTCATATCTTTCTGGCTCAACAAGCTTCTGACTGAGTCACATCTCTCTCTGGTTCCTGGTTTCTCTACAGGTCCAGCCTGATTTCAGCCATTTTTGTCAGTCCACTCATATTCCATTCCCGATTCTAAGAAAGTGGAGTTCTCAGGGACTCAGTCTGAGCTGTTGGAAGTCTTCTGGGAAGCTAGCCAAGCTGCAGTTTGATAAGCTTGGTACTGTCTTTACATTGAGGATGCCTACTCATAGTCACTGTTGTATGACAATGTTTGGTCTCTTTGTCAGGAGTGTGTCTAAAGAGCCTAAAGAAACAAACCTTTATTTACCTCTGGACTAGTTTATTAATAATATCCCCAAGCAGCAGGTAAGCCTACCCAGAAGTTTAGCTCTGTCACAGGCTCTCTCTGTCATACCTTCAGATATTAGCTAGGTAGAAGGGAAAGCATCTGTAGCAGAAGCTTCACAAATGTATTTGTCACTGTGTCACTGTTAACGGTGAGCTAGGTCATGTTTCAGCTTAGACAGCTTTCAAATTAGCACATTGTCTCAGTAACACATCTCCAAGCCAAATGGGTCAAAAAAACCCTCAGAAATAGCATTACATACAGTACTGGCTTATTCCTCAGCAGCTTGCTGAGGTTAGTTCCAGGTTTAATCTGTCCACAACTAAGCTCTTTTCACTTTTATTTCTTTCTCCCATTCTCTTGTCCTGAACAATTTGAGCTATTGGCAAAAATGCATATTGAATATTGCTGACAAGCGAGCAGTTACCTCTCCTGAAGGTCCTTTACCTTACCACATTTGTCCAGTCATCATGGTCAGATAGTCCTTAATATAGGAGAGCCAAAAAAATTGTGAGTTTGTTCTTGGCACCTAAAATGAAATGAGGAAAACATTGCTTCAGCCAGCTTTCAGAAAACTTCAGAGAACACTGTGGGAGCTGCTTTGCTTTTGGTTTCTAGAATCCCTAGACTCTTTTCTTGGAGTTAGCATCTCTCTATGTCTGCTTTGATCCATCTCCAAGGCCAGCTCTGGCAGTCTGTCTATGCTGGTGCTTACAGAATACACCTAGAAGCATCCTCAATCTTGGGCAAACTCCTATACTCACCTGCAGTCGCTAGGATTGCTCTCACAGACATCCTGGGTCTAGTGTTGAATGAAGATTGTCAACCAGCCTCATCTGCTGGCATTATTAGGATCCTTCTCAGAAAGTCATCAAAAGTCTAATCAAAACCCAAACCAAAACAAACAAAAAATTCAAACAAAAAAACCCCACAAATATGGATTGCCCCAATTCCAGTTTCCCAAGTAGTCTGGACAGCTAATTTAAACTTGGGATTGTGTGGTGGGTTAGCCCTGGCAAACAGCTAGATTCCTACCCAGCCACTCACTCACTCACTCTTCCTTTTAAGCAGGGAGGGACAGAAAATAGGGTGAGAAAGCTCATGGGTTGAGATAAAGACAGGGAGATTCCTTACTAGTTACTATTCTGGGCAAAAAAGACTCGGCTTTGGGAAAATTAATTCCGTTTATTGCCACTTAAAATAGATTTGGGTAGTGAGAAATGAAGACGAACATTAAAACAAGAACTTTCTTCCTCTCTCTCCCAGACTCAGCTTCACTCCAGGTTTCTCTACCTGGCTCCAAGTAGTGCAGGGGGAGTCGGGGGCTCTGGTCATTATATATCAGTTCCTCTCTGCAGCTCCTACTTCCTCACACTTCTAACCTGCTCCAGTGTAGGGTCTCCATGGGCTGCAGTTCCTTCAAGAAACATCCACCTGCTCTGGTCTGGTGTCCTCCATGGGCCACAGTGTGGATATCTACTCTGGAGTGGTCCTCTCCATGGGCTGCAGGGAAATATCTGCTCCAGTGCCTGGAGTGCCTCCTTCCCTCCTCTCATCTTGCGGGTTCATGCTGTTGTTTCTCTCTCTTTCTTCCCTCCTCCTCTCTGTCTGGTGTTTTTTGCCCTTTCTTAAATATTTTGCCTGTAGTGGGTCCATTGCAGAGCTGGCTGGAACTGGCTGTGTCCGGTACAGCGTAGCCCCTGGTCTCTCCTCACAGAGGCCACCCCTGCAGCCTAACCACTGCCAACACCTCACCACAGACACCCCATTCAGACTGCCGTGGAGGACACCACATGAAAGGGTGACCTGTAGATCGGGAACACACCGCTGGATTCACAGAGGTAAAGGATCAGGTAAAGGAATGTTTGAGGATGATAATTTATCTTAATTGAAATTTTTAAATAATAGTAGTTTAAATGAGTGTCCACATATTTACTCAGTATAGTAATATTAATAATTATGGCTGCCATAGTGGTGCTGCATAGGCCTGCAGGGGAGCCCAGCTGCACTTCATGAAACATCCTCTCCTCACTGGTCCTTACACAGGATCACGAGTAGTGTGTGGTGCAGATAAGCCCCACATGGTGCCAGCGTTAAGGGCCGTATCAGGTGAAAATTTATATGAAATATATGGGCTAGCTGTCTTCACAAAGAAACCTCATTTCTGCTGAATGACAAATGCAACTGAAGGGCTCCAGTGGTGCTTCGAGATTTTGAAGTGGGGACGCAGCTGAGGTAGTTCAGCCTGGGACATTTCACAGGGACAACTTCTGAGAGAGCAGATAGACACAGCTTGAGTGCTGGGTATTGTCATGTGGCAATCAAAGGCATTTTCTGACTGATTTCAATGGGAAAAGGAGAAAATCCTTAGTTAACACTCAGGGCTTTATGAAAAAAAAGTGTTCAGAATGAATCAGTAAAGAGAAGATTAAAAAAAATTCTCCAATTCTGAATAAAATTATTTTTTTAATACTACAATAAGATAAGACTTTGGAGAGGAAAAAATGAAACATTTAAATAAAAGCTTTTAAAATGATGAATAAAGGATAAGTATAACCTAAAAATGAAAAACAAAAGGCAGAAAGAAAGAACAGATTTAAAAGTAGTACTCTAATTTAAAACTGCATTTGTATAATTGTTGAGATTTTTACCCCATTCCTCTGTCAGAAAACTACATTAGACACACCTGTATAAAACATATTTTCTGGTTTAATGAGTTTAGAATGACCACATTAATTTTCTAGTTCACTGCAAGGTTAAGTAATACAATAAGAGCTCTCTAAATGTAATAATTCAGCAGAGTTATATTTGTTAACTAGCTGTTACCAGTTACATTCCCTTGGCTTTTTGATTCTTGATATTGAATATGCCAACTGGAATAAGAACATTTTGTAGTTTCAGATCAGAACATAATTTTTTTTCTCAGTTTAGAATGGCTTTTTTCAAAAAAACTAAAATGGATACAAACTAGAGGTAATACAAATTTGTACAATGCACAGTGTCTAGGGAGGAATATTAAAAAAAAACAAACTGATTTTTGTTTTTTAAATAACTGAAGGTAAGCAGATAAAATTAAAATAGTACCCTATTTGTAATTAAGTATCTTAGCTGACATGTTTAATCATTGGTGGAATGTTTTAAGAAAATTATAATTCCTTCCCTCACCAATTTTCCACTGAGATGTTGTGAATTCTTAATTAGATAAGAGTGGAGAATGCATCTAGAATCAAACTTATAGTGATATATACATAGAGAATGGGAAAGAGAGTGTATGTGACATGAAATAGTATAATACATATATGTATAATTGATCTGCCACAGATATCAAGGAGTTGCTTTTAAGTTGAACTATTGTAATATCAGAAGTTATATTCCATAGAGATGTGATCTGTCATTTCCTTAGGAGATTTTTTTGGCTGCAGCTGAAGGATCCAATATTTTAAAAAGTAACAAACCTGAAAATAAACTTTGTTAAAAAGAGATGTAAGTCTCTTTTCCACAGGTTTCCTGTTTCATCTTTGATGTTTGTTTGAGTTTCAGGAGAGACATGAATATGGAAAAGTACTGAGTATATTAACAATGCTAAGTAGAGAACAGAGTAAGTGAAGTGTTTTCAGTATTTTCAGGCTCAGGGCTTATCTGAATCAACTAAAACTACTACAGGTATTAAAATAAATGTAAGAACAGCATTGTCACTTATTCTTAAAAGGTACATCAGTAAACTCCTCAGTCTCAGTAAATGCTTATTCCTATGCATACTTCCTAAGTCTTATTTTCTATGGTATTGAAGCAAGATGAAACTTTTCTTTTTTTTTTTTTTTTTTTGCATCTAACCCTATGGATAGTCCCTAAAGGAACTATTCTCCTTGCCATTGTAATTGACTAATTCTGTATTTTTGCTTTGTTCCCTAAAGCTTCAGATTACTCTGCAAACTATTTCCACAGACTAAAATGTGCACACCAAACCGAAGTGTACATGTTTGTGCACATGTTAACCTTTTTTAGTTGTTTGACTTTGGGTTAAGAATTGATGAGAGCACAAGGATTCATTACTATTACTGAACACGGTTTATCTTATCCAAGGTCTTTATTCAGTTAATGCATATGAAAGTAAAAGCTTTCAGTAGATGTCATAGTTCTATTAAATTCAACAGTTCTATTGCAATCAATGAAATAACAGTGGTTTAGAGAGGCTGAGAATTACTGAAGTTGGGATAAAAAATAAAAATAAAACACTCGTAGAAGTTCAGGGAAAAGCAACCAAGCATCATTTTGTTCTCTATATTGAGTTAGTGTATCTGAGTCTGTATTGTGAGTACTGTTGTCTCCATCAATCCCACTGTAGCTCTACATTTATTAAAAAATACGGTTCTGAAGGCTTCATTCCAATTTGAAGTTTTGCATAAAAAAAGAAGAGTATTTTTTAAGATGTCTGCAATAAATTAATATATGAAATTCTTTAATTGTGATTTTTCAGGAATCCTTCCCCATAAATATCCTAACTTCATCAGTGTCAGAGTTCCCTGAAGTTCTACTGAAGTCCATAAAGCAAAGCTCATCCTACTCCACATCGAGTAGGGCACTAAGTAGTGGTTATCTCAACAGGGAAGATGCCCTGTGATAGAAGATCACTACCATTTCTTGCAGTATTTAGTTTTCCTATAGTCACCTTCTCTGCTATTATCCTCCGTCCCTGTTTCACACACAAGATAGCTTTAACTTACTCTATTTGTATTGGGATTTTAGGATACATAAATGTAACCAAAGTAACATCTAAGCTAAAAAAAGTTATCATCATCTATTTTTGCAGTTTGTGCAGTTTTATATAGTAGCAAGAGAATTAGATTCAAACTGTCACAGATAGCTCATTTTCTTTGGTTTTCAAATGATGGGACTCACCTAGAAAAGTGAGTCTTGGGGTGCTTAGAGTTTAAAATCCTTTTCATAATGGGAAATTATGAAAGAGGGAATTCTAGCCCAGCTTCCTGAAACTTCTCAGGCCCAGCAGTGGCCAGTTTCTGTGGTGTTGCATTTTGTAGCTTTGCAGTCTGGTAGGCAATGCTTGTAAGACCTTTGGTCCTGGTTCTGTTCTCATTTGTGTTTGTGTAAACCAAAAGTGACCTCAAGTTATCCCTGCTTTACAGCATTTTCAAAGAGAGAAGAGATAAGCCTGTATATATCACTTACCAGGGATCTTAAAAGCAAAGAGATTGTTTGGTGCTATGAAGATGTTGTGATAGCTATTATGCATACCAATCTCAGGCTATTTTAAGTTGACTAATTAGGGAAAAGTTGAATACTAAAGAAATTCTCTAGGCCCTCCTAATCTGAAATAATATCAGGCTGTGCTTTATGAACTCACTGGGGCCTGTTTGTGAACATTATATGCATGCTCCTAACTGCTTTGCAGGCAGAGCTAAGCAAGAGTGAGCTCAGTGTACTGGGAGGATAACAGAGCTACACTATGTGCTTATTGGGTGAGCTGATTCAGATTCCTCTAATACAAAAAGATCTGTTTTTATATAGAATCAGAGAATAGAATCATAGAATGGTTTGGGTTGGAAGGGACATTAAAGATTGTCTAGTTCCAATCCCCCTGCTGTGGGGAGGGACACCTTCCACTAGACCAGGTTGCTCAAAGCCCCATCCAACCTGGCCTTCAATACTTCCAGGGAGGGGGCATCCACAACCTCTCTGGGCAACCTGTTCCAGTGCCTCACCACCCTCACAGTAAAGAACTTCTTCCTTACATCTAATCTAAATGTACCCTCTTTCAGTTTAAAGCCATTACCCCTTGTCCTGTCACTACATGCCCTTGTAAAAAGTCCCTCTCTGGCTTTCTTGTAGGCCCCCTTTAGGTACCGGAAGGCTGCTAGAAGGTCTCCCCAGAGCCTTCTCTCCTCCGAGCTGAACAACTCCAACTCTCTTAGCCTGTCTTCATAGAAGAGGTGCTCCAGCCCTCTGATCATTTTCGCGGCCCTCCTATGGACTTGCCCTGACAGGTCCATGTCCTTCTTATGCTGGGGACCCCACAGCTGAATGCAGTACTCCAGGTGGGGTCTCACGAGAGCAGAGTAGAGGGGGAGAATTACCTCCCTCGACCTGCTGGTCTCGCTTCTTTTGATGCAGCCTAGGATGCAATTGGCTTTCTGGGCTGCGAGCACACATTGCTGGCTCATATTCAGTTTTTTGTCCACTAGTATCCCCAAGTCCTTCTCCACAGGGCTGTTCTCTATCCACTCATCGCCCAGCCTGTATTTGTGCTTGGGATTACCCCAACCCATGTGCAGGACCTTGCACTTGGCCTTGTTGAACTTCATGAGGTTTGCACGGACCCACCTCTCAAGCCTGTCAAGGTCCCTCTGGATGGTATCCCTTCCCTCCAGCATGTCAACTGCACCACACAGCTCGGTGTCATTGGCAAACTTGCTGAGGGTGCACTCAATCCCACTGTCCATGTCACCAACAAAGATGTTAAACAGTGCCGGTCCCAATACTGACCCCTGAGGAACGCCTTATATAAATACAAGGAGAAACGTAGTCTGTCAAAATATCTGTTCCATCCTTAGAGTATTTATTTCTTGTTACTGTTCCAGCTCTGTGGAGGTATCTGGGAATTTCAGATTCTTACATATAATTTGTTAATTGTCTGAATAAGTGTAAAACTTAAAAAAGGCTATTAGTGCATTTTCTGTCTAGCTTCCTCTTACATCTGAAATGACAGTCTCGTTTTTAAGTGCTTATAGACTTGACAAATCTGGTATCAGACTTAATGTAAAGGACTCTTTGAAATGTAATATTTTAGGCATGGAACACATTCATATTACTTTGCTAACCTGCCAAAGGCATGAGTTGGTCTGGGTTTTGTTTGGATACTGCAAAGTCTCACAGGAAGCAATTGGGGAAGTCTCTGCTGGAGGACACCCACATTCAAAAAATGTATGCTGCTCTCAGATAAATTCTCTGTTTTCCTATTCTTCCCCTTTAAAGCTTGTACATAAATGAGAAATACATTGTCATTCAGGGCTGCCTCAACCCAGCCACAAGTTCTATGACTGACATTTACGCAAAATGTTGATAGACAAATTCCTTAGTTATTTATCAACACTAAGCAGTCCCCACAGACATCACTCAGCAACCATATCCCATCATGCAAGCATTCCTATTTCCTTTCAAATCATTCATCTGTATATGGGAGCTATTTAAACAAATAAACTTACCTAGATATGAAAACACTTGCCACATTTATAAAAAAAAAAAAAAAAGGTGTATTTCATTTAATAAAAGACTTTCATTTGGATAGATGAGAAACTCCCTGCAATATGTGAAGAACCAGAGATAAGAATACCTCCCTCCCATATACATCCCTTGACTTATACAGAGCACTGAGTTAAAAGATAAAAATGCTAGAATTTATTAACCCGTGCACATACAGCTTTATCTGTGTGTGAGACTTAAGCATAAGAAAAGTGCCTAATGACTTCTGTTGCCTATTTGCTTTTAAGAAAAATCTTTTTTTATTACCACAAATATGGTTTTAAAGCCAAAGTTCTATCATCTGCCCTGTATGGATTTGCTAGAAAAAAAATCCCTTTATTCTTCCTGTGAAGCAGTTAAAGACCAAGTTTTTACAGGAGCAGGATTTTTTTTTTTTTTTTTCTGAGGAGTGAATAAAGATTTAAGATTTTAGACTAATTTTTAATGCTTAAGTACTTAAGACTGAGCAGCACTACATTGTGTGTCCTGCCTATTTATTAAAATACAAAAGAATATATTTTATGCAATGTTTTTTAGTACCATGAATTGGCACTTACATTTGGAAAATGTTCATCTGATAGTTATACGCTGATACCAAATGAAAAATAACAACAACAACAAAGCTTTCCTGATCAATTACTTGCTGGCAAGCTGGACTTCTGCTTGTCCCAGTACTCCTCAAGAGCAGATTTTAATGTTCCTGGCTGATGATTTTGTTCATTTATTTTTTATGAGATGATTCAATTCAGGCTACATAAGACATTCCTTCACCATCTACTTTTAAGACTCAAAAAATGCTGACCTTAGTCTGAGTCAGGTACACATAACCAGGGGCAGAATTTGTCCCAGACAGCTACCTTGAGGGCCCCTTTTTGAGCTTTGCAATGTTAGAACAGCAATGGGAAGTAGCTTCTCAAGAAGGATTCTGTGTTATTTTTCTTAAAAGCAAGTGTGAGGGAATGTCAGGTACCGTAGTTATTTACAGGGGGTGTGTTATAAGACCTGCCTTATGTCAGCTCAGCTCTAGCAGGCAGTAGGTCCTTGTCTGCTCCTGTAATGCAGTTAGAATGGCAACTCTGGGGCAATAGTTGTGATTAATCATTTCAGATGTCCTTAAGTCCCTACGTGGCTACCTGCAGCTACACAGGTATCTTGCCTCTAGTAATCAGCCCTGCTATCAACTTTTTCGTGGAGGGCATTTTTGACCATTATGGTCAGATGCCTGAAGTACAGAAATGAAGCCCTGACAGAATTTTGGAGAATTGTGAGACGGAAATATAATTCTGTTGACCCTGGGGTGGACAAGGGAAGTTTAAAGGATCTGCCCAAAGAAACCAGTCTATTCAAAATCAGTTAGCTTAAAAGAAATTTGCTAAAATCTTGAACAAAGAGCAATAAAATACAAATAATGTTTAAAGAATACATGCAGTACAATAATCATGACCTTAACATGGAGAAACAAACCTTAAAATCTAAAATATCTAAGTCCTAATGTCCCATAAAATTCAGATGGTCAGCCTACTAAAAAAAGACAAGCTTCAGAATCCTAACAAATGAAACATTTCATGATACCTGCAGATGGGAACATCTGCAAGCAAGGGCTATCAGTGCCGGAGAAACACAGTTTCAAGACAGAAACATTTTTTTATCTTTTTATCATTAAAATGACACTACACCACTACAAATATATTGGGTAGTTGTACCAGTTTCATTACTTACTTCATGGTTAAAACTGGGTGCAGTTAGTCTCAGTTAGTTCCTTGTGATTAGAGAAGATCTGACATGAACAAAGGGTTTACCACTTCTATGCCGTTTTTCATATCAGCATTTCTTTTGCTTCCGTTTCCCTGATATCTTCTTCTGGCTTGCCTTGTGATAAAAGTCTGAAGTTATACTTGGAAAATCTATACTTAGAAAGCCTATTAGAGGTCTACATCATTTTCACTGCCTTATGAATTAGAAGAGGTGCTGTAAATCACCAACCTAGACATCACTTTTTATCCCTCTTCTCTCATCATCATTCATCAGTTATGACACATACAGCTTGGATGAAGTTATTTGAGTTAAAACGGAGAAGTCGGTCCACTAATATAGCAGAACAATATGTCAGTCACTTTGCCACATGCAACATGTTTTACTTAGGAAGCATACCAGATGATGTGGTTACTCAACCATTCTATGGGATATTTATCCTCAGCTGGGTAAAGGAAACATGTCCAAATTAGCCTGCATCTTTATAGTGGCCAGCCAGTTAACGTGCACATTGTTCCAGACCAATCCTGCTGTTCCTTGCTCTGTGAAAGTTTCATATGTGATAGGGTGGCAAGATGTACTTACTGTAATAGGCAAAGAGATGTATTTTAGGGGAAAAAGAACAGAGATATATTGGAAATCAGGCTTCACTAGTCCTGCTGTTGAGGTTACAACTTATATACATATAACCATATATAGTCTTTTTGCTGGTACTAGGGCAACAAACCCACACTGGAACACTGGTGCTTTATAATTTCTTATTACTCTAAAAGGTGTTGGTGCATTGTGTCTGCGTAAATTTATTAAGAGAAAAAACCTAGTGAGTCAACTATTTCAGTTTGATCATCAAAGAAAGAAACCCTGAAGCAGAGAGACACAATGTACTCTATACAATGTACAAGATATATAAAGAACCGGCATGATTCACATACATGTGTTGTATTAGAAAATATGAAGAGGAAGTCCCCTGAGAAATTAGAAAACAGACCAATTCATAATAATCTTGATTATTAAAATTTGTGATCTGTGGACGCAATGATTTTTGAAGCCTGGCTCACAGTTTTCTATTTTGTGCTGTCAATACACAAATATTTACTACATTGGTTAGCGAGCCAATATTGTGATAGGTCACCATCATAACAGGCTGTTTTCATTCACTTTTCACTTTGTTTAGCAAAATTGCTAGCTCTCAGATTGTGGATGAAACTATCTGCTTTGGCTCACCTGATGTTTTAATTCTATCACAGGCAGGTGCAGTGCAGAGCTACTACTTCTTCCTTGTTATAGGATCACACCTTTGAAATAAAACTGATAGCAAGTCTGCAAATATAGTGACTCTCTGTGTCTGATGAATTGGGTCCTCCTCCAAGGAGAGGCATTGCTGCTATGCTGCATTTGGGAAAATGTGATTTAGAAGTTAAATTTCCCAACAGCAAGCTAATTCTTGTAAGCTCTACCTTTAGCATATGATTTAAGGCACCCAAGGCAGTGCCAATCTTATGACAGCATATTCAGATACAATTTTTCCAGGAAAACCTTTTCGACTATGTGCTTGGATTCATAAACCCCACTCTTCAGGTTGCTAGAACTTAATAAGTCTGATTTTCTTGTACCTGCAATTATACATTTTAAAATGTAATGGTATGTGAAGTTATTTTCTTTCTCTGCCTAAACTCTTCCCACATTTCAGATAAAATTAAGTGTAATAATTATAACTGTATATACTTATGCTGCTGGAAAATAACAGATTCTCTCACATGTAAGAAATATGTGATTCATTCAAATCTCATCAGTTCATTAAAGAGCATGTGAATTTCACCCAGAGGGCAACAAATGATATGTTGATAAATCCAATTATCATAATTTTGTTAGATTGACTGTCACAATGGGAAAATACCTTACTAAAACTATAAGACTTTAAAAGAGAAATATAAAGCCAGTCTGCTATAATAAGGCTATAAAATATGTATGTGCATTTTAAGAACCATCCATTGCCCCTGTGCAGACATGCAGTGTACTTGTTATTTCAGGAAGTTAGTGATGCATACATATGTCAGAGAAGCATGTCGTGCCATCTTCTCATTTCAGTCCACAAAAGACAAAACCAATTCAGCACTAATTGAAGAAAATGATGTATTCACAGAGAGTGGATTTTTTATCTGGATGGTACCGCAGAGTACAGCGGGTCTCTTTGCAGCTCACAGCTCAGCTATCTCACAGGTAGCAGTAATTCCCACAGCAAGTTTACTCACAGATACCACCCTGAGTAATGTAGTGCATTCTTCAGGATGATATTGAGTACCTGTTGCAAGTGGAATTTGGCTATTTGTTAGCACAGCTGTCTAAACCCCAGTTATTCACTTTGGGGGATGGGACAAGCAGAGCCTTAAGGCAACCACAGTTTCCATTGTCCGCCTCTGTCACATCCTCTGCCTGTATAGCGTACATTTTCCTGGTGCATGAAATTCTGTCTTTGGGGCAGATGGAATGTTGGAGGGAAGAAAGTTGACTCTAAACTAGTGTTTTCTTCATCCTCAGTCAAGCTGGGACTGAATATCCACGAAATAACCTAAGAGTTGCTTGGCATTCATTGTACAGCTTCCTGTTCAGTTAGAGAGTCATTTATTTACAGACCTTTTATGGAGCAAAGATTTGATGGCAAACTTTGGTGGGAAGGTGTGTACAAAAGCAATGGTCAGAAGTAGTGCAAAGGTAATTTTAGTAAACTTCATTATTTTTATATTTTCTTTTTATTTGTATATTTGGATTAAAAAGCAGGATGTTCTCATGTCATTCAGAAAAAGTTATGAATACATATCAGTATGTCTCATGCATCTGTGTAGAATATGACATACTATGATTAATATCCCTCTTGCAAATCATGAAGAGCTTAAACTGATGTCCCTGTTACTCAGTACAAATTTCTGAATCACCACGTTTTTGGTTATTCTAAGATCTCCCCATCCTACACCTGAAAACCCTTCCTAAGAAAAGCAATAGGCCTCTAACAAATGTTCTGGCTTTGACAAACTGCCATTTCCAATTAAAAAAAAAAGTATTCCACTGGAAAATTTCCAGCTAGCTTGAGACAGAAATTGAAGAAAGGCAAACTGTGACTAACTTCTTTAGGTGGGTCCTTTCCTTTCCTTTCCTTTCCTTTCCTTTCCTTTCCTTTCCTTTCCTTTCCTTTCCTTTCCTTTCCTTTCCTTTCCTTTCCTTTCCTTTCCTTTCCTTTCCTTTCCTTTCCTTTCCTTTCCTTTCCTTTCCTTCCCTTCCCTTCCCTTCCCTTCCCTTCCCTTCCCTTCCCTTCCCTTCCCTTCCCTTCCCTTCCCTTCCCTTCCCTTCCCTTCCCTTCCCTTCCCTTCCCTTCCCTTCCCTTCCCTTCCCTTCCCTTCTTTTTCTTTCTTCTTTTTTTTTTTTTTTTTAAGTTTTATGTATTAACGATTAAGGATATTACCCTTTGAACTAAATTTAGACGAGGAGCATTGGATTCTCCATCACCTCAAGTCTTCTGTCCAGGACAGGAGGTTGTTTTGAAAACAAGTTATATATCAAAATAGAAGATAAGGCCTGTAAGATTTTTCTGAGCAAGAATCAGATACTTGTATTGAACAAGAATTTGGACTGTAATCAAAATAGTTCCTTCTGCATTTAATATATATGAAAAACATTGCAAATTTATTTTGCTAAGTCTTTGAAACCTCTTATTTAAAAAAAAAAGAATAGGTTGCACAGAAACTGCTGACTTTACAAAAACTTGAGGCCAGTATGTCATGTATTTCATTTTTACAAAAATAGCTGAATTTCACAGTCCTCAGCTTGACCATATAACCCGAAGAGAAGTATTTGTCCATTCCACATCATTGCCATTCACCTGATAGCAAATTAAAGCCATGGTAGAATGTTACGATCCTCATTAATATTGATTGCCATGAAAACAACTGCTTTATTCTCTGCTTGTTGTACTGGCTGTTACAGTATCATGTTCATAATCTTGAGGCTTGCTTTATGGTCTGGCTCCAGAGATTGTAAGACCATCTAAAATAACACAGCAAAAGCCAAAGAGAAGCAATAGAATAATGGTGGATGCCAACTCAAGCCCCTTGTCAAAATGAGATTGTCCATCACGTACCCAAAGATAATTTGTTGAGATCCCACAAAGGATTATGGAAATAAAATCATAGAATCATAGAATGGTTTGGGTTGGAAGAGACCTTGAAGATCATCTAGTTCCAACCCCCCTGCCATGGGCAGGGACATCTTCCACTAGACCAGGTTGCTCAAAGCCCCATCCAACCTGGCCTTCAACACTTCCAGGGATGGGGCATCCACAGCCTCTCTGGAGAACCTGTTCCAGTGTCTTACCATCCTCACAGTAAAGAACTTCTTCCTTACATCTAATCTAAATGTGCCCTCTTTCAGTTTAAAGCCATTACCCCTTGTCCTATCACTACATAAATAATTTCTGCAAGATCTCAAACTACCATATGTTTCATTCATTGCCACTCTAAAGGGAGTGCTGCTTTGACCTTCCATTCCCTCCATCCCCCATATCTTGGGGCAATATATTTTCACATCTGATTTCTTCTCTGTAGAGAGGGAAGGAAAAGAAAGAATGGAATTTGACAGATAAATACCTTGTTTTAATTTCTGCTGCTGGAAAAGATTCTTATACCATGTTCATAAGCATAATAACTTCAGTAGTACAGAAAAATAAGTCAACAAAAGGCCAAAGGAAAAACAAATGTGCAAATCTGACAGCGATAATGTAGTGCTGGAAAGCAGATTCCAAGGTGAATCATTTAACTCCTGCAGTTTCCAAGGCAGTCCAGTGAATGGTCACAGTGGTTGATTTTACTGATAAAGGAGCCAAATGAGACCATACTCCTTATTGATTCAAAGAGGGAGGATTATAAGCATTTGTTCATGCTCCATGGCATTTCAGTATTAATAAGCTTGTCATGTTCATGCTGTCTGCAAATATTGTGCATATCTATTAAATTAGTAAGTGTCTTATAATTCACAGGTGGAGAGAGTGTCTATACAGCTCAACTTACTGCATTACTGTACTATTCACCTATATGGACTTTCTCTGCTTCATCTGTTCTGTGAATATCAATTTCCTTACCAGAACATGTTTTCTAACTGTCTAAATCCCCAACAGCTTCAAGCAGTTTTCTTTTAAAAAATAATCAGTCTGCCACAGAGCCTCACATGTCCTTGGTGCCCCATTAGTTACAAATCTGGGCCAGTGGGAGCTTTTTTGGACATTATTTAAAGTCCCATACCAGTTGCCCATGCTGGGTTTGAAAATGAAACTTAATTCAGTGAGACAGAGGAGATTCCAGAAACTAGCTTCCAGTCAGATCAGGTTTTTAAATTTTGAATTTAAGCCGAGGAAGAAAGTAGCTACTTTAGATCATTTAAAGAAGTTTTATGTGCCCTTTGTGCCCTGTATAACTTGGATTCGTGTTAACAATTATAATATTGGGATTTACAGGCAGGACTGTTATTCTTGTCTTTCTTTTAACATTTTAAAAACCTTATGAAACATTCTAGGATGTCATCTTTCTAGAACGTACATGGTATATATGGAATACAAAATGGGCTGTTCCTATGTAATATGCTTTTTGATGTTATTTTGGCATTTCTGTTTGGCTTATTTTTGGTTCTTAAATAAACTTTTTTGACAAAAAACCACCACCGATCAGGTATTCATGCATACAGTGACATTGTTTTAAGTTTTTAATTATACATACACACAGATTCACACAACATACATTCCATTATATATAAATGTTAGCATTTAGTATAGCAGTGCACCCAGTTTGCCTACTCCTGCCAGTTATACTCCAAGCAGAGATTCCCAAAACTGAGGAAAGTGAGAAAAGACCCAATAAAGTCCATTAAGATTGAATTATAAATCAACTAGATGTGTTATGAATGTAATAAGCATGGATGGGAAGAAAAAAAATCTTGTGGTAGATATTTACTTATATATGCATTAGCTATGCCTTTTGTTTTCAAAGATTTTTTTCATTTAGATTGTATTGCTTGTTATTATGCTAAAAAAAGCTATTGGAATCAATAATATGAATTGTAATGAAAATGGTAACTGGCCTATTAATATTTCTTTCCCTCTTCCCCAAGCATTGTACTGAGGTTGACCAGGGAAATGTTTTTTATGCAGTTCGATCTTGGTCTATCACCAGCAGGATAGTTTTCAGGATTTTAAATAGCAGGCATATTTGACAAAATTTCTTTATAAAATGAAACTCGGTACCAATATTCCCTTACCTATGCTACACTAGAGAAAAGGGTAGGAAGGGCATAACACAGTATGGTATTTAAAATCACACATAGATAAAAGGAGGAACTTCCTACAACTAGAAGGGGTAAGGCTCTCTAGCTCTCTAACAGAAAATTCTTGAGGCATCAGACTGGAGGTGTCACGATATTTTATTTTCTAGAAAAATGATAAAAGACTGCAGGAGAGGAAGAGAGTTAAAACACTGTCCAGTGCCACTCCCTTTAGGCAGTATTGTAGTTTAGACACAATATTACAGCAAGTCCCAAAGAGCATGCTGTTAAATCGTCCTACTGAAAAAAGTTCACAATTTATTACCATTTGCTGTGGACTTCAGAGTTGGGCACACTCTAAACCATAACTCTAAGGTACATTTAGATGAGTCAAAAATTTTTAAGACAAAGCTTAAACAGATTTGACTAATTGATGTAGAGCTCAAAAAGATTTTCTCAAACTGTCAAGACTATATTTTCCTTATGTATTTATTAGCGTTAGTATGTGGCTAGTATCTCTAGAGGATCCATCCCCAGTAGCATGGGACACTGGTCTGTAAAATAAGAAAATATTAGATCTGTTATGGACAAAGGGACACAGCTGATGGACTCACTTCTTAACATGCTATTGAGACAATGGATAAATGTTTGAACAAGATTAATATTCTGTTTTCCCCTCTCTTGAAGCAAAGGGCTCAGTAAGATCAGGAAATACCTCTTCCTTCTCTCAGATTCAGCCCTTACTCCACTGCTTTCATCATAGTCATAGAATAACTAAAAGTATCCTCTAGAGGGCATATAGTCCAACCGCCTACCCAAAGCAGGACCTACATAGATCAGGTTGCTTAGGGCCTGAACAAAGCCAAGCCCAGTCAAGCTTTGAATATCCCCAGAGTTTCCACAACCTCTATGGACAACCTTTCCCAAAGTTTGATTACCCTCACAGTGCAAAAGCGTGTCCTTATATTTAACCAGAATTCCCATCTTGCAACTTGTGACTGCTGCCTCACGTCCTATCTCTGTGCATCTCAGAGGAGAGACTGGCTCTGCCTTCCCTACACCCTCTGTTAGGAGGTTGAAGTTCTCCCAGCCTTTCCTTGTACGTGGTGTGCCAGCGCCTTCACCCTCTTGGGGGCCCTCGTCTGCACTGACTGCAGTATGGCATGGCCCAGCTGGTACGGGGGAGCCCAGAACTGGACACAAGACTACAGGTGCTCTCCCACAAGTGCCAAATGGAGAGAAGGGATCACTCCCCTCTGTGTGCTGGCTGCGCTCTTGCCAGTACAGTCCAGTATGCTGCTGGCCACCTTCACTGCAAAGGCAAACTGCTGACTTTCAACTGATTAAACCTCAGGATACCAGGTCAACATATACCAATGTACTCTATACTCAATACACTTAGTTGATATATAATTAGGTGTACAAAAAACCACTTTGTCAATAACTGAGTGGTGTAACACAATGCTTTTGCTCCATAAGAGTGCAGAGTATCTGAATGGCCCAGCTTATTTCCCACCCCCTGCTCTTGATGCACAAAGCTGCTATTTGGGCTTCTGCTGTTTCCCTACTTTGTGCCTTTGAGTAGGATATGGATTTAAGGACACCCTGAAAGAAAAATTTCCCTGCTCCCTAATTTTAAGGAAAACAGAACCAGTCTTAATTGGTTTTGGGTCTGCAGGAGTCTTTCCATTGGCTTGGGATCAAGATCTACAGATTTAATAGGCATTTTCCACAGATCCCCAGGCACAACCTGATATTAGGCTGTTTTACTAAACCAAACTGTTGTTCTTTGTTTATACAAAGCTTTGGAAGAAACATGGACGAAAAAACCGTATGCTTCATTTTCTCGAAAAAACAAAGGAGTTATGGACTGCTTTGCTACTTGCCTTAGGCTTTCAAAATAGTCTATATTATGTCCCTTCTACAGTCTGGAGAAAGCAAAACAGAGGAAAGATTAAAAGGCATAAGCATTAATGAAGTGCTGATATCTAGAAATATTTTACCAAAGGTATGATAGAAGGAAAACCAAGTCTAATGATTTTCAAAAGCTATTAGCATTAGCCAAAAGTTGGTTTTTTTTTTCTTTTACAATGTTTTTAAAATATTATCAAATTAGGAAAATACTAAAGAGCTTTTAAAATTCTACTTTAAGATACAAATCAAGAAAATATTCACTTCCACGTTCGCATAATTTAATTAAAATTTTACCAATAGTGACCAAAATCAATAGTTATGCAGCTCCATAATGACACAGTACCAGAATATTTCCATCTTGTTTTTATGAATGGTAAACAGCAAAGTCAATATCAGACACCTAATCAAAAAAGACGACCAATTTCCATTCACTTGTATCTTTGATGCAGCACTCTGTCCTTCTAGGCTTACTTTTCAAAAGCGCAACTGACCTTAATGCCATGTTTAACAGCAACGCAATGGGACAAGAATAGGAATTTGTCACCAAGTTGCCACATTTAAAAACCTCTCACCAGTTGCTGGAAAGTTCCAGAATGAAGAAATTTTTTTAGATGAATTAGCCTACCTACCAACCTGACAATGACAGAGTGAGTAAGGCAAAGTTGCTATTAATAAAGATCCATCAGATTATTTAATGTTAAACAGAATTTGAAGATATTTTTAGTCTCGGCTTAACCCTGCTGAAAATGTTGGCCACAATGCAGTAAAAGCCTGCATAGAAATAAACAGAAATAAATGCATTAATTTGTCAGTAGCATAGTTTGACTTATACATGGAAGAATCAGAGATATACACTCCAAGGAGGCTAACTCATTCTGATCAGCTGAGAGTAGTCACACGCCTCTGAGAAGGCAGTCACTGATCACTGTATCATCATACATTGAGGGCCACAGTCATGGAGTACGAGGAAATTTGTAGACTGGTGTCCTTTAACTTTGATTGTGACACCTATTCTTGCAACACTACCTGTGCATGAAGGAGTAGAATTTGCTGTAGCCTACACACTACAGAAATAGGAAAGGGAAATAATAGAATATAATAGGACTGAGGCTTTTGAGAAGCTTTCTAAGAAGAGATGCGTGCTTCAAAAGATACCCCAACCAGTCAGCTCATTGAAAGGAAATGTGTCACAAACCAATGCAGCCTTCTTAGGTCTAGACCTGACAAACTGTAAACACTTGAAATACATTTTATATCTTTAGGCTAGAGTGCAGTGAAGATTTTCTTGTCTATTTGTCGTGGTTTAACTCCAGCTGGCAACTAAGCACCACACAGCTGCTCGCTCACTCCCCCCACACCCCTGGGATGGGGGAGAGAATCAGAAAAAAGCCCTCGTGAGTAGAGATAAAGACAGTTTAATAGGACAGAAAGGAATGAAAAACAATGATAATGATAATATGACAATAGTAATACTAAAAGAATTAAACTATACAAAGCAAGTGGTGCACAATGCAATTGCTCACCACTCATTGACCGATGCCCAGTTAGTTCCCGAGCCGCAATCCGCCCCTCCCAGCCAACTCCCCCAGTTTATATACTGGGCATGATGTCATATGGTATGGAATATTTCTTTGGCCAGTTTGGGTCAGCTGTCCTGGCTGTGTCCCCTCCCAGCTTCTTGTGCCCCTCCAGCCTTCTTGCTGGCTGGGCATGAGAAGCTGAAAAGTCCTTGACTTAGTGTAAACACTACTTAGCAACAGCTAAAAACATCAGTGTGTTATCAACATTATTTTCCTACTAAATCCAAAACACAACACTATACCAGCTACTAGGAAGAAAATTAACTCTGTCCTAGCTGTAACCAGGACATTATTTATGCCTGAAAGTCTGGTCCCTCTCTAGACAGTCTCTTAAAATCTGTCTTACATGAGCCAGTCTCTTTTTCAAGACATGCAAGTACATATTTTTAATCAATGAGTACAATTTAATTAAAGTTTACTAGCTTTAAAATTTGTAATTTGTTGCAGTTCTGGGCAGCTAAACTCTAGCATAACTGAAGTGCCAGTGCGCTTGTGACATGGTCACTTTTTACATGGAAAATTTATCTGTATGAGTAATATTTTCTGGAAATTAACCATCCTAAGACACTAGGCATCTGGAAAAGTGCCTTGTAGCTTTGAAAGTACCGGGAAAAGCATGTGCTCAATTCTTTTCATGATAGACACAGGTTTTGACATCTGGCAATCCTGTTTCAACTCTTGAGGGTTTTGAAACCATATATCCTACAATTTTGGAAAATGCCTTATCACTAGATTAGAGTTTATTTTGCCTGTAGAAGAATATTCAGGTGTTTTTCTTAGTGTGGTAAAAAAAAAAATATAAAATACAGTGAAAGATTAGCTGGATAATGGATGCATGAGCAGTTTCTAGTCTGTAAAAAGGTAAAGCAGTGGGATCCAGGCCCTGTTCAAGGTCTGTGTATGAATTTCATGTAAAGTAGTCACTGGAAAAATTGTAGAAGCGATTCTTACAGTATGAATCAGAACCAAAATTGTTCTTTCCTCTTCCTGTGCTACCTAAAGTATCCTCACCACTAGGCTAGACTAATGCTTCCTCTGACCGGGGATCCTCAGCTTCTCGTTTATAACATGGCACAATTTTAACAGGTAGCATGAAATTCCTCAAAATAGTCTATAGGCAAGTACATACATATTGTCATGCTGGATCCATCCCTGAGAAATACCTAGTTTTTTAAATGCTCAGTTTCTGACTTAAACTTTCCCAGTGCAAATGTAGAATTGTAGGCACCTAGGTAGCTCAAAGTGAAAGAAAAAAAGGACAATAAACAAAAGGCAATAAGCAAATAAGCAAAAGGGTAATTTCAGGACTTCTAGAGAGAAATGACAACTTCTAATTTACTGAGAGCCAGTAAATGTTCACCTATGAAGACATAGTATTAAATAGTTTGCTCAAGTTCAACCTTTATTTGGACATGGAAAGGAATTCAGGCCTCCAAAATCCCTCATGTTGTCCTAATACTTAATCCAACTTCCTCTGATCATCAAAAATTTATGGATTAATTTACACCGAGTAAGGCATCCATCCATGCCAATTGGCATATGTTTTTAAGTCTGTCAGAATGTACATTATGTGAATAAACCATATCAGCTCTGATTCTGAGCTTGCATACTCCAGATTATACATATAAGTTATTAAACATCCTTAAAAACTTCAAGTATTATTTGCTTTAAATGTTGTTTTATTCATTCATCTTCTTAGCCTATCCAATTTCTCCTTAAAATATATTAAATTTATTATTGTTGTGATAAGTTGTTGTGGTACTGTTGTGACCTTAAAGATGTCTCACTTTTTTTTATAAACTTACATATTACCTTAAAAATAAAACTGCAAGTTGTATCTAGAGTAAAATTATAGAATAGCAAGAAATCAGAATCAAGGAATCAAGGAAGAGTATCACTGAAAAAGATTTTAAATAATTAATACAGGAAGCTAAAAGAATTTGTCTTTCAAAACCAGCTCTCTATACCTTTGAAGATACTAAAATGTGCAACTGTTTCATTTCAGTAATAAATGTTCGAAGTTCACATGTCACACAGGTCTGCAAGGTTTTAAAGCAAGCAATAAAATGCTGGGCTGATAGTGGGCTTTTGAATTACTCATTTTTGGATGTTCTCTGTCCACATCACTGTAGCTTGAAGAGGTACTTAGATAGGAAAATTATAATTTTAAACTATTTGTGACAACAGATCTTTGGAATCTAAATGCCTCTTGAAGTTCTAACATGGACTTCATAATCAGACTTTTAAGTATTAAGTTTCTCTTTTTCAGTGATCTGTGATGTCTGGGATGCACTGCTGTATTGATATGCTTTACATATCATAAATCATATACCATCCGTTCTATGTTTGCCATAGTATAAGGTAATTTTTTTGGGGGGGTATAATTTTTAATTTATTTTAAACACTTAAGATTTTGGAGGTGCCTGCTATTGTCCATTTCACCCAGTTAAAGTAGAGGAATGCATTATAGTATACTGACAACTAATCATGGCCCTTGCATCTACTGCTGCATATATACCTGTAATGGAAACTAAATGCTAGTGCTTTCTCACATCTGTGTGAATATACTGAGGCAGGTTCTGATAATCTTGGCCATGAGCTGTGTGTGTGTATTGGGTTTGTGTGGCAAGGTTTTGGTAGTGGGAGGGCTGCAGGGGTGGCTTCTGTGAGAAGATGCTAGAAGTTGCCCCCATGCCCGATAGACCAGTGCCAGTGGGCTCCAAGATGGACCCGCCACTGGCCAAGGCCTAGCCAATCAGCAACAGTGGTAGCACCTCTGTGATAACATATTTAAGAAGGGGGAAAAACTGCTGTGCAACAGCAGCTGGAAGAGAGAGGAGTGAGAATATGTGAGAGAAACAACTCTGCAGGCACCAAGGTTAGTGAAGAAGGAGGGGGAGGAGGCGCCAGAGCAGAGATTCCCCTGCAGCCCATGGTGCAGCCCATGGTGAAAACCATAGTGAGGCAGGCTGTCCCCCTGCAGCCCATGGAGGACCCCATGTTGGAGCAGGTAGATGCGCCCAAAGGAGGCTGTGACCCCATGGAGAGCCCATGCTGGAACAGGTTTGCTGGCAGGACTTGTGACCCCGTGGGGGACCCACGCTGGAGCAGTCTGTTCCTGAAGGACTGCACCCCATGGAAAGGACCCACGCTGGAGCAGTTCATGAAGGACTGTAGCCCGTGGGAAGGACCTACGTTGGAGAAGTTCGTGGAGGACTGTCTCCTGTGGGTGGGACCCCATGCTGGAGCAGGGGAAGAGTGGGAGGAGGAAGGATCAGCAAGGACAACTTGTGATGAACTGACCGCAAACCCCATTCCCCATCCCCCTGCACCGCTCAGGGTGGGAGGAGGTAGAGAAACTCGGGAGTGAAGCTGAGCCCGGGAAGAAGGGAGGGGTGGAGGCAAGGTGTTTCAAGATTTGGTTTTATTTCTCATTATCCTACTCTGATTTGATTGCTAATGAATTAAATTAATTTCCCCAAGTCAAGTCTGTTTTGCCCATGACAGTAATTGCTGAGTGATCTCCCTGTCCTTATCTCGATCCATAAGACTTGCCATATTTTTCTCCCCCTGTCTAGTTGAGGAGGGGGAGTGATAGAGTGGCTTGGTGGGCACCTGGCATCCAGCCAAGGTCAACCCACCACAGTGTGCATGGGACTTTTGCTGGTCTGAAGGTAAGTAAACAATTAATCGTTTGAAATCTATATGCTCACATACACACCACACACATAAATAGCTAATTCTTGAGACATATATTGGTAGAATATTGTCCTGCTTCAGAATATGTGTGATTCACTGTATCATCATGAAAAGGAGAAGAGAGATGAACACTATCAACAGACAGGAAGTAAAGAGAATTTCTGATGTTCATGGGGAAAAAAATTGTAGCAACTTTTGCAGAGGACAAGGTAAAGCATGCATTTGCTTGTTTGTTTGTTTGTTTATCTACCAAGGGAACAATAACAGCAAAAGGCTCAGGTTGTAAGCACAGATCTATCCTTCCATCAGCACTTCTCCCGTAACTTCTGCAGGGTTCATATGTGCAAAACCCCCTTTCAAATGTAAATGACAAAATCTCTTATCTGCAATTAGGGTCTTGCGCAGCATCATGTTCTGTGAATGATTATCAGAAAAGTACCATGGAAGGTCAAAAGATCTGACTCTCAAATTATCTTATTCAGTGCTTAGTGACACAGAAAGCTAAGCCATCAGATCTTTCTGGGTTTGTAAGTCTGCTTGCTTTAGTCCTCAACAATGCAAACTGGCATCCCTCCATCACTTACACTGAAGATGGGACCTACAATACTTAAAACTCATCATGGATCTGGACAACGGCAGTATCTTCTCATGCAGTTAACCAATTTTAGAATCACTTCAATAAGTAGAGACTGTACAGTTGGAAACAAAATAGTAGAGCCCTTCACAGAGGAGAAATATGGAATCTGTAATGTGTTTACTTAGATGAATAATGAGATGGTTTCATTTGGATGAAAGTATTCAGAGGAAGGTTTAGACAACCTATATCCAAGGACAAGTTAAAAAGTGCCAACCAAATTATAGGCAGTACCTGGATAATGAATGATACTATAGATGGTTTTAGATATGCAGACTCTTTCCTGGGTGTGAGAGTCTCAAAGTCCAGGAAAGAGCACAAATAATTCTTTTTGAGATTGTCCTGTTAGGAAAAAGAAATGTTTTCTCCTCTTTTTTAGGCAGGGTTCTTTTTTTTTCTTCACTGCCTTTATCTTCCTCTCCCCCCTCCCAACACACGCAACCTCCACCCTCAAAGCAGAAGAGAAATAGTCGTTTCCTCCTCAACCTCCACCAATTTTCCTGACGTCGTAATTAAAGATCTGACAGGGAAAGTGCAGTACTTGCTGTGAAATGAAATTGTTACTCTAAAGAGAGTCCTAGACAGCTCAGTGATAAGATAATTTAGATGGCAAGGGAAGGCAGCTAATGTATATGTGGGTATAAATGACAAAGAGTGGAGATTCGAGCTTTTGAAAACGTGGTTCAGGCATCTCCTTTTGAGACTGTGGGGAAGAAGGTGCAGAGCTGTACTTTAAGCTTTCCTGCCAGTCATAGGTAGAAACTGAGAGCTATTGAACAGGAGCTGCATCTGAATGAGAAAGTAAGAGACAGAAGGAAATTGATGGCAGGTAAGTGTTGTTAAAGCAGAACTGTGTAATGAGAGAAAAAGTAACAAGTAGAAAGAAAAACATGGTGGTTTCCTAAAGAAAAGGAGCCAAAGCATTTTGAAATATTGTTTCTTTTCAGATACAAGAAGGAATAATGAGAACACAGTAGCTGAACTGTAGGTATAAAGTGAACATTTTTTCTTCTCTTTTTTAAGCAAAACATGATGAATTACATAGAAATGACTTTTGGCTGAGTCTGAAAAGAGACCTAAAATATAAAGATATAAAGCCCATTAAAAAGGGTGATTCAGGAGGACTGGAGCATGTGGTATAATATATATAAAAGGAGAATATCAGAAGAAAGGAATGACATTTGCAAATTTCCTGCCAACATAAACATTTGGACTGAAGTGAAAGATAGAAATGCCAAGAAAATAATTACAGGAAACTTTTGAAGACTTTGTAGGTCTGAATGACAACCTAAACAAGGAAGTATAAGCACTACAATGCCCATAATAAAAGATCTCCATTACTCTGACATTTCAAAATATGAAAACCATGAAGTGTTCATGAAAGGGGCTAATTTGAGAGTCACTGTAATATGTACTGCTTGAACAGCCAGAAAGACCCACAGCTTTGTTTGTTTACTTCAAAGAAAGGAGCCATGTAGATAAGTTATTGGTATGTGAATGGTCAATGGTGATGAAAAATTAGACTTAAGATACCCTAAAAGGTTACTACAGAAAACTAAATATTTGAAGTATTGAGAATTTGTAAAATGCTTAAAAGATTATAATTTGAAAATACACAGAGGTGAATGACGTGGTTAAAAAAAAAAAGCTGACAAGAAGTATCAGCAACACTCTAAGTCAAGCCAAAAAAAAATTTGAGAGCTTTTGCTTATCTTTTTTTTTTCTTTTAGTCAATATTTTAGTTTCACATCTTTGCATGACCAGAATACGAGATCACCAGCTGTAGAATCAAATTACAGTCATAAGGAGTATGGTTTTTATATTACAGACAAAGTAGACACACACATCTTGTAAGAAAACTTACTCATGAGAGATTTCTCATCTATAACTTTGTAATACTGGGTTTGAATAAGGGTCAAAACCAGTTCTGAGAATCTTTTAGGTCATGTCCAAACTATGTACACAGATTTTTAAAAATTGACTTTAATGAAAGATGTTTACAAAAATCACAGTTGAATCATGGCCTCCTTATCAAATGTAGCTAAATCTCAGTTCTGCATACAAATGATAGACCAGTAAGTGTGAATGAATGCAAGCTATAAAAATCAAGGCAGTATCTGCTGAACATTCATAAAGAGCTGCTGGAGAACTGAAAGATTATTAATGAACTTGCATGCAGAGAATGTTAGTCTAATATCCACAGGCTAATGAACAATGAAATGTTGTTGAAGAAATCTGTGAGTAAAGGATAAGTGAATTTCCACCAAATCATTTTTTCTTGTTAATGGAAAAATGCTTGAAGACAGAATCATGGTTTGTTTCTTATGTTTGGTATCTATCATTTGATAATGGCTTCAATGTAGAATTTACTGAAATAAATTCCAAAGTGCAATCAGTGCCTAACATCTTTGCTTTTTCATCCATCTTTCTTTTCTTTTTCTTCTCTTTTTGTAATTTTAACTCAACATTGTATTTCTTTTCATTTGAGTGTTGAAATTCATTGTACTTATTTGTTTAGTCTCTGCATTATTCTTTTGTTAATGTAGTGCAATAATCCTGAAATATTCAGTCATTATAGCTGATGGCATCAAATCAGATTACCTTACATAGCAACCGTTACCAAGAAAGTCAACATCTCAAACTATATAATCCATGTTAACATTGTTAAATGCTTTTTCTTATTTTATTTTAAAGCCTCATCTAACCTTCCTTCTTCAGTGGGAAGGTTTTTTTCCATATAGTTATTTATGATCTCTTAGCAGTAAAAAGAAACACAATCTTGATAAGTGAAAGACTGAACACTTGTCATGCTCTCAAACAATTCTGAACAGCAGTCAAAGGAGAGCAAAAGCATATTTCATTGCTAGAATGGCTTGTTTATTATCTCAGAGAATTATAGGAAAAACTAATTTGTAAAGTGTTTACGAGCAAATTTAGATAGATGTCTAGCATGGACAGTTCTGCACCTATAAAATAGCACCTGTAGAGAAGACAGAAGAGAAAGAAGAACTTGATTAATGAAAAAAATTTCCTTTATGCCTGTCACTTTAAGTACTCCTGAAAGATGTTGGACCAACAGCAATGGAAGCAGGCAGAAGAGCGGCAGCGACAAAGCTTTCTGACACTAGCCCATGGGAGCACCTAATTGGCATCTCAAAATGATAGTTACAGTTCTTTGTTTAGGCTTTGGCCTGTCTGCTGCAAGTTCCTCCCATAGGTCCAGACAGTTGTGATAGCAGTTTTGAGACATCATTCAATCTATCTATAAATTCTTAATTTTTTCTTCAGTTTTGTGTCTAGGGCTCTTCTAATTCCTGTGCCTGTTCAGGTTAGGCCCTGTCTAGTCCTCTTAAGAGGCTTTTTTCCCCTCATGCTGCTCATGCAGAAAAGTAAACTTCATTATGGTTCCCGTCGCCTAAAGCACATTTTTGTCTGCAGACAGCAGTGTACGGACTTAGTATGGTTAATTCACTCAAAATAAAAGGTAGGCTAACGGAATTTCTCTAAACCTTGGCTTGATTATAGTTAGAAAGTCACCTTATTTAACACTGTATTATACTTACTAACCTTGTGATGGTGATCTTGAGCTACAGTCTTATTCAGGAATAGCCACCCCTCACACACGCACCACTCATCTGTCAATCCATGTAATTCCTTAAAAGTGTTGGTACTTATTCATGGTTCTGTGTAATTATTTTGTTCTACAATAAGCAGAGGCAATATGTTTTAAAATAGTTTTATGGTCATCTCCAATTTTCTTACCAGTGAATAAAGATCTTAGCAGAATGAAGTGAAATATAGTGCATCATAAGCAATTTTATATCGAGAAATATGGAAAGGGACAGCTGGATTCACCAGCAGATTCCAGTATCATTCACCAAAAAAGTTGGAGGAGGCAGTGGCTACTTCCACCCACAGTCTGTAAAGTTGCTAGAGCACTTATCTGCTGTGTTGAAGTGCTGGGATCAAAACTCTCTTTATACTTGATTTAGAGCAAAGACTTGAGCTTGGCTCTTCCACATCTCAAGAGAGTATGATAACTCTTGGCTTGTAGGATACTCTGGAATGAGTAAATATCAGTCTCCTTTTGAAAAGGCTCTACTTCATGTAACTAAATATTAATTCAGGGAAAGAATAAGAATGACATTGCATAGCATAATCGTTAGAGTACTCAACTGGATGCAAAGACAGCTGGATTCCAGCCTGTTTCGGTGAGTGGCGTCTGCTGCCCATTGCTTTGTTTTTACTCCAATTATTATTTATTTACAAAATACAAAATCTCTAATGTCTGAATCCCCTTCCCTCTTCAGAAACTTTTATTTAACATTCTGAAAATAACTGCTTTGACATTATTGCAATTTTTCTCCATATTTTGCTTTGCTAAAAATGTGAAAATCATATTTGAAATTGTTTTGACTGTTTCAGAGATGCAAATTTCAGCAATAAATGGCTGCCCCAAAGTGTTAGTTCTTTGGATATTTTTTCTTGTCAAAGTTTATTGAAGAGTTGAAATACAAATCAGGCTGCAGATGTTTGCAATTAACTTGGCAAGAGGTTTTGTTATTGTTATTGTTATTATTTTTGTTTTTCGTTCTTAAACACCTTAGCCAGTGACTGTATTTAGCACAGGAAGTCTACATGGATTCCTTTGACAGGAGAGAAAAATTAAAACCATAGTTGTTTAGGCTTTCTAACACTTTAAATATATTTGTTCTAGTTTAATTGAATGCAGATTAGATTCAGGCCACAAGGTTTAAATTTGCATATTTTAATTTGTTAGAAGACTGAAAAATGTCCTAAACCTAGACTGGCAAGAAGAATTCCTTCCTCTCCCTTTCCCAGATTATTAGTAATTTAATAAAATGTTTTTGCAGAATTTTAAAATTTTCTAGGCCAGATTAATCAAAATAATCCTTCCTGCCCTGGGACTCCCTCACAGTTAACTCCAATTTCTCTGCTCTGTGAAGTTGCACTTGACTGGTCTGAATACCACTTCCACGTATTTTGGGATATAAGGAGATCATTTAAACTTCTGTGGCTCTCAAGTGTGCCAATCTCTCTAAGGCCTTATATGTCTTTTGGCACATCATTTGGCAGCTACAGTATTAAATATGGTAAGCAGATACAACGATGATTAAGGACTGATTTGGCATTTGTACAAAATATTTTAAAATGTGTATTCATTTAATAGTGGTTCAAAATCTCTAGTTTTACCGTATATGAGATAGCAGTTTCAATTTGAGTTAAGTGTAAAGATAAATCACTATCTATGATGATGAATTTGTCTTCGCTGGAATACTTTTGCTGAAGAGTGAAAAAAGGTACAGGAGAAACTCTAAAGAGATTAAGGAACTTCTGTGGCTGCAGTAGGGTTTGAATAAAATAGCAGTTAATAACCAATTTTGTTGCCTTTCAAAGTTTCCTTTGACAGTGGTAATTTCCTAATGTTAACGCATGAAAGAAGACAGGAGTGGTCTTCCTTAACTATTAAAGGATATTTCGTTTTGAGTATTTTTTCACATTTCATCAACTATTACCTCTCATTCCACCACTTTCTCTATTTTAAGAATAGTGGCTATCTGAATCAAACGTGTTTTTATGACTCAAAAAAAAATTAACTTTTTTTAATGCTACCCGTTAATAATATGATCATTGTGTAGTTACAGAAACTTTTAGTCCTTTCCTTGTTCCATGTAAACTCCCAGCAAGATCTGCAGAAACTGCTTGCACAGTTGAAGGATGTGGAATCACAAAACAAACACAAGCATTCTGTAACACTTAAATTCTATAAACATGCAGTTTCTGCAGACTTCAAAAACAGGGCCTAATTACAAGTGCACTGAAGTCAGAGACTCCACTTGACTTTAGAAATCTTTGATTCCTTTTATATTTCCTAAGTCATTTTGGCAGTCTTTACTGGTGTTAAAAAGAAGGTTCTCATCTCTTAACCAGGGATAATTGTAAACAGTCATTCTGTAGTCTCACTTTTCACTACATCTGGTATAAAGAAATAGAAGGAAAAATAGAAGTATTCAGTAACTTGTCTTTGACTAAAAATAGGGCACTCCTCAAAGTTAGATTTGTGGTTCTGGTTTTGAGAGTTATTTGAGTATGTCTCTCTAAGAGGCTCAACCTTGCTCTTCTGCTATCACCAATATTTCTGACCATACTACTGGTCCTTCTAGAGTTTTCATTCTGTTGTAGCTGAGGAGTAACTTTAGCATTTCCAAACCTGTGAATTACCAACTTTTGCTAAACCACCCGAGTTTTAGCCTTATCCTTTGGGTTCTTTTCCTCCCAGGGTCTGTTTCTCCAAAGCCTTTTTCCATAGTTTCATGGTAGCCACACTAGCTTGCGTATCTCAGTAACAGTGCACTGTGCACTGTTACAGAGAGAGAAGGATTCAAGATATTTATCTTAGTATAACATTTCTAGTATCTCTAAATATTTTAATATTGTTTTCTCCTCAAAGTAGGTGCTTTGGGTTAATGTCAAAACCATTTGAAGCATTATGTGGCTCAGAAAAGTATTTCCTGAGAAATTATTTCATTTAGAAGGTAAAACAAATGTTTCTCCTCTGCATCTTTCCCATTCAGCTGTGTCACCTTCTGCATGCTAATTTCCATGACCAAAGGCTTCCCTACAATTGATTTGACATTTTAGATAACTGTCTTCCCAAGAATGAAAAGAGATAACTGAGCAGTAGCAATGAAAACTAGGATTTCATCACAGTGTGGTCAGACTCCTTAAAATCTTGTTTCTCATTTCCAGGAGATAAGAATTTTTAAGAACTAATTTTATTATCATTAAAATCAATAGCATGTTTACTGTCAACCCCAAGGGGAACAAGATCCCCACTGAGAACTAAAAAAAAGAGATTTTAGCTTACCTGATCAACATAAAACAAAAAATCCAAGACAATCCTAAGGCTTATTGGAAATTTTTGGGCAAGGATGGGTGAATATTTTTCTTCCTCTATTAAGTTGTGTGAATCCCATCTTTTTTTCACGTAATATGGAGGTCTTAAACTAAAGTAAAACATTTAAAAAAGAAAGATTTTAATTTTAAATAGTCATAGATTTTACATGAATGGATGAGGTCATTATAATCTAATAAAATAGCTTAATTGGCTGTTACAGTGATACATGCTGAAAAATTATTACTGAAAGCTGATCTTCACTGAAACAAGAACAGCACAGAGAGGGTCTTTGGAAAAATGACAAAAGATTTGCTAATTTTCATGATACTTTGCAAATGTTACGGCTGCAGCTGGACCCATTTGTTCAGATCTATATGCAGAGGGAAACAAGCCTTACTCCCCCCCTCTCCCTTTCTGACAGACATTTTAGGAAAAATATCTTTCTCAAATGTGCTCAGACTTTTCCTACCAGCTGATATAAGTGTGCACGAATACACAACCACCGACTAGATAATGCAGCAAGAGGAAGTATAAAGTAGAGAAAACATACAAAAAACAAAGGAGTGGGTAGACAAAAGGGGAAGAAGCACAACTATAGATTTTAATTTTCTGTGTTATTTTTCTTTTCTGCAGAAGACAATGCTGTTATTAAACTACTGATTAATTTTTGTTGCAGGTATGCTAGCCTTCAAATCATCTTAGACTTCTGTTACATCATGTTATTTGGCGGAATTAATATGATGCATAGGATGACAGAATTACAGACTTGTTTGTAAAAACTACTTATAAAGTATTGAGCATTATGTTGGGCAGTAACAACCGGGTGCTTCACTTAGAAAACTATATAATCCTTTAAAATAGTTGTTAAGAAAAATTATTAAGAAAAAATGCCAACTTAACTTTTCTTAACACTTTCAGAACTGTAATTTTTTGGTTTTTTTTCTTTCCAAGGTGAAGACATTTAGATATCTGACTTTTAATACACTCAAGTTACTTTTAAGGTAAGTAGGATATGAATATTCAAAAATTTTTGAAAATCAAGGTGACTGAAGATGTCTTAAGTTGAGCATCAAAGATCATTAATTATTTTGGAAAATGGAGAGGCAAAACTAGTATATACTGAACAATATAATGTTTACAAATATTGAAACTCACAGTTATTGTTTATGTTTCCAATACGTTTAGTTTGCAATAGTTTGACTAAGACAAATTGGACTTCATTCAGTTTGAATGAAATTCAGGTAAATTAGAGGTGTTATTTAGAAAAAAAAAAGAACTTATTTTATGAAAAAAGTGTGAATGCTCTATAAAGAATCTTCATGTCCCTATGCCTTTAATACAGAGAGAGGGGAGGGGAGGGGCGGGGAGGGGAAGGGAGAGGGAAAGGGAAAGGAAGGGAAAAATCTCTGATCACTGAGTATCTAAAAGTCACTTGCATCGTTTGGTGATCCAGTAAGTCAATCCCTGATTACTTGCAGGACAGGTGAAGAAAGGGTAGGTCCAGATCCAAGGATACTTAACCAGCTGCAAAACTCCCAAGAATGTACAAACTCTATAGGAACATGTTAGCAGACAATAACAACCAAAGACAGGGATAAGGGAAAGGAAGTAATCTCTAAAATTACACAAGTTTTTATGTCTGTAAGGGAAAGGTGTTTATATAAACTGCACTGACACAGGTGCAACAATGGACACCGGTTACAAAGAAATCTGAACTGCTTTTTAAAAATGGTTACAAATTAAATGAAAAGAATTGTTGTTACCTCATGTTGTTAAAGAACTATCAAGTAAAAACAAACTTTAAGCATTTAAAAACTTTAGGGATAGAATCAAAGGAAAAATAATATACATGACATGATTTGCTTTGGTGATACTCAGCTTCATTTTATATGTCAATTTTTATGCCTTTACAAACTTATTAACACACTCTCAATATTTCTTGATATTCATGACGCAACTAGAAAACTCAGTGAAGCTTTTGTTCCATTAATTCATAAATTGCTCTTTAAATGTTTGTTATTTCAGTTCTGTGAATAGAACTGTAGCAAGTACCATTAAATCTTTAATGTTCTTTTCAGTACAACACAAATACTGTGCATTTGTTCCAAAGATAGCCATAGAATCTACCTACTTTTCAGTTACTTGGAATTTAAATGGTATAAATCTCCAGATAGCTCTACATATTTGTTTGTTTGGAATAACTTCCCAAGAGAAGTGGTAGAAATTCCATCAGTAATATCACCCAAAACTACAAGATCCAATATTATATAACTGGTCTTTAACTGGCTGAATTACTAACATAAGGGTATAGTTTCTATAGGGAAAAATTTCAAGAGATTTTGGAACACATTGCCTTTCTTTGAAAACCATTTTCTAAAATCCCTGAGACACTATTAGAAAGCTTTCTTTGCAATTTTAATGTGAAAATAGTCATGCAATAGATTCACTCTTTCTAAGATTGCAGGTCAGATCGTGAACTGTTTCTCTCAGCAGCTTTTCTTTCTCATGTCTCCTTTTTGACAAGTTTCTCATTACAGTAAAATTAACTGCTTCCTACATGAGAAAGCATTTACAGCCATTGTTTTGCTAAGTTTCTCCACTTTCTTTAAGGAGAAATGATCTGCTTCTCCCAACTTCAAATATTTTGGATTTTTTTCTTAATTCAACCTCATGTTTGCTTTGGAGTGGAACTGACTAATTAGAACTTGACAAAATTATACACTATGAATTTGCTTTTCAACTTGTTGATGGGGGGAAATGCAAATTAAAATGTTGTTCTGCTGTGGTCTTTCACAGCATTAGTCAATATTTTTTATTTTGGAGGCATGCTATTTTAAGTAAGAAAATATTAAAGGTGTTGATTTATTTATGAGAGATCTTTTTTCCTGTGAAACAAATGGCATTTTCCTACAGTGACCATACAGCTGCATCTAAAATACCACACACCTTTCTCAGTGCTAAAACAGGAAATGACAATTTTGTCTCAAATACCTTTGTTTACTAACTATCAAGATTATGGACATAGAAAGATAAACTGCTCCACTGGCACATTTTGATTATTCATTTAAGCTTCAGAGAGATATAATATCAATATTTTAAGTTTTAGTATCAGAATGGAATGAAATAATGCTTTTGTCCTTTATTTTCCCCCATCTTTTCTGTTTCCTCTCTCAACTTTGCCAGAGGAATATACCCAGGATATCACTACCTTAACAGTTAATCAATTTTTTAGACTAATGGTTTTCATGTCCTTTTGTTAGAGGTTCCCCCTCCTTTTCCTTGAGCAGCTGCTGTTTTCTCTGAACCATAGCAACCAGTCAAGCAAGCAGAATTAGTAGCTCCCTCAGAAAGAAACACCAGCTCTGCTCCATACATGATCTACTGAAGAGAGCTTCATAGCAACCATTCCCATCCTCCATTAGTAGGCTTATAAATATTATTTCTCATGAATGAGCAGTATTGTCAAGAAAGGCAGTGATATCAATAACCCTATCAGCACTTCTCTATGGTCTACATGTAGTTGAAAAATTCTTTCAGTGGTGTTCCATGTAGTTTGGATCCTAATGCCATAAGAGTAATTCTTTTTGTGCTAGGAAGAGGCCAGCTTGTAGTGGCAAAGAGCTTTTGAAAAGGCCATATGGCTGGAAAAGAGTAGCCTAGCAGGGCTCCTCTTCTTTGGTAGCTTCCAGTTGGTACTGCAGCAGCCTAGCAGAAATAGGAGCACTAGGAAGTGATTATTAATAGTTACTTCACATGGCTTGGCACCAGCAGACATTTCCATACCTTTTCCACAGTTTGTTGAACCTTACCTGTCCCACCTGGAGAAGACATCGCTTTAGTTTCACACTTTCCATCAGAGGCAGGGTAAGAAGTACTGGTGAGTTTCAGATTTTCCTGCCTTGTAAGGGCATGTTGATGTGTCAAAGTAATAGAAAATTCTTAAGAATGTTTTTGGAAGAAAAGGAGGTAAGGATAAATCTGCTACTTTGTTACTATTCTTCCAGTATATCTCTTCCTTAAGCAAGCGTTTTAAGAGCATAAGTCTTTAAAAAGCACAATAATAGTAAAGTACATTACAAATTCAGGATCAAAAGTTAAGTAAAACAAGAATGATGATTTACATAAGCTTATAGTATCTTTAAAATATAATTCTGATTATTTTTTACTAGATATCATCACTTCTTTTTGTAATTCCTAAAATGATCAATGATCCTGAAAAAGACAGGTAGACTTTTCCAGGATTTGGAATGAAATCAAGTAACTACCTCAACAGAACAAGTATTGCTCTGTTTTGTACTTTTGTCCAAACTGTGATTTAAAGTTTATAAGAATAGTTCTGTAGTTCATCTATACTGTTGACTGAATGTAAATGAATGTCACTCCTCTGGGGCAAGGCTTGTATGCCTTATTGTCTAACTTGCATTTGCAGATTGGGAGAATAACAAAAATGCCTATTGTTTTAAAAGTTTTCATCATTAAAAATTCAAATGCTGTCTGATTTAAGGTAGGAGACACCTCATTTTTAAAGCATACAATAAAATCATCCTCAGCTGAAAATCCATTATTATATCCCATGAACATCAAGTGAATATATCAAATTAGCAAAAATTCTGCAAATTCCCTCTGGTAAAACAGATTGATGGTTTTACACTGGGAACTTTTGGCAACACTTCATTGGGGGAGCATTAATAGTTCATCAAACTCAAGATTAAGGGTTAGAACAGTTCACAAGATGTTTGAGTTTGTACATTTATATTTTCCAACATTTGTTTTCTCAGGCTGAAATCTTTTGGACACTGAATAAAATATATTTTACTTTCTTGAAATACTGCATTTTAGATGTACTGATTTATTCTGTCATTTTCAATGTAAGAGACTAATGAACCTTAGAGTAGAATCTTATTTCATTCTGAAAATTAAAAAAAAAAAAAAAAAAAGAAAAAAGAAGAGGCTACAAGGCCAGCACCATGTTAATAAAAATAAAGTTCAGGCTCCTAAGAATGATTCTCTTGCTGCTAAAGCTCACTGAAGAGACCTACCTGTTCTGGATAACTTTGCATAGTCTGAGGTTTTCAAAGCACTGTGCAAGGAATAATTAATTATGGCAATTGCCAGTGAGATGTAGTTTTGCTCTTCAGTCAGCTGTTTGTGAAAATGTTGTTCCACTATCTGAAGAAAAGCAAGAAAGTAGTCTCCCTGGATTACTGCAGCTGAGAAAAATACTGTCATTCACCGAGGAGTATTGTTATAGGACGTTTCAACAGAGTGCAGACATACTTTCAAAGCTGCAGTGAAACTACGTGACCTTTCAGTTAATACATAAGAGGATAGAATCACAGAATCATAGAATCATAGAATGATTTGGGTTGGAAGGGACCTTGAAGATCATCTAGTTCCAACCCCCCTGCCATGGGCAGGGACACCTTCCACTAGATCAGGTTGCTCAAAGCCCCATCCAACCTGGCCTTCAACACTTCCAGGGATGGGGCATCCACAGCCTCTCTGGGCCTGTCTCTCACCACACTCACAGTAAAGAATTTCTTCCTAACATCTAATTTAAATCTCCCCTCTTTCAGTTTAAAGCCATTACCGCTCATCCTGTCACGACACTCCCTGATAAAGAGTCCCTCCCCATCTTTCCTGTAGGCCCCCTTTAGATACTGGAAGGCTGCTAGAAGGCCAGAGCCTTCTCTTCTCCAGGCTGAACAACCTCAACTTTCTCAGCCTGTCCTCATAGGAGAGGTGCTCCAGCCCTCTGATCATCTCCATGGCCCTCCTCTGGACTCGCTCCAACAGGTCCATGTCCTTCTTATGTTGGGGACCCCACAGCTGAACGCGGTACTCCAGGTGGGGTCTCATGAGAGCAGAGTAGAGGAGCAGAATCACCTCACTTGACCTGCTAGCCACATTTCTTTTGATGCAGTCTAGAATGCTATTGGCT